>NC_053153.1:34697593-34997593 GCF_016808335.1 Panicum virgatum | reverse complement strand
GTGTGCATGAACCATTCTCAGTAGAACTCAAGGTACATCAAGAGGAAGTTCCTACGATCGAGTCTGAACAACTAGAAAGCCAATCTGTAGATTCGACTCCTGAACCCTCTCCTGAACTTAAACCCGAGATACCAGAGAAAGAGGATCCTCAACCTCTGAAGTTTCTCCATAATTTTGAGGAAGATCTCTTTGAAGATTTCAGAAACGCCTCAAATTACTCTTATCAGAGACGACCATAAGTCCCTGTCACTCCCTTGAATCCCTCAGAGAAGGAATACCTCCACGACACCATAAAGGGGCTGACGATAATGATGATCAATGAATGGCTGAAAGAAGGAGAGTTATCCTTGAAACCCATTCAAATCAATTCCCCCTCTTCATCCCTCCATTGCTGCATCAAAAATCAGGAAACGGATGTTCTCTACAACCCCACTATTAGAGCAAATCTCATATCAGATGAATTTTTGTTAGCCTTTATAGGCGACCAAATTCTAACTCTGACAGAAAGAAAGCTCAAAAGATCCGTCGGATCTCACACGAGCAGCTATGGGGTGATTAAAAATGTGTCTCTACGACACGATGATATCAAGGTCGTTCTAGATTTCCATATCTTTGAGGATCTCAACTTCGATTTCCTCATAGGATGTCCCATTAAGGCACTCCTTAAGGATGTCTTGGATTCCGGAACCCTTAACATCAAAATCGGGAAAGAATCTCACTTTGTCCCAGTTACTCGGTCAGCAAGTTGTGCGACAGAAAAATTTCCCGCTATTGAGCCACTTGAGGAAGTCCTGGTAGTCTCAGTGTTTGACTCACTCGAATTGGCTCTCGAAAGAGATGCTGAACATTTTGATGAGAGAGAGGACATTGAAGATGAAACTCTTGAACTCCGCGAGTTCGAAAAGCCATCACGACCTCCAATTGAACTCAAGCCTTTACCTTATGGGCTCAGATCTGCCTTCCTAAATAGTGATGTAGAGTCTCCCATGATCATCAATGACAAACTTTCGAAAGAGGAGACAACTAAACTCATTGTTATTCTAGAGAAGCATCGACCTGTTTTCAGTTACGCTCTTCAGGATCTCAAGGGCATCAGCCCTGGTCTTTGCACACACTGAATCCCTTTTGATCCGGACATAGCACCTTGTAGGGAACCCCAATGAAGGTTAAACAATGCTATGAGGGAAGTGGTAAAGAAAGAGGTCCTAAAGCTCTTGCATACTGGGATTATTTATACTATCCCGCACAATGAGTGGGTGAGCCCCGTTCGGGTTATGCCCAAGAAAGGAGGCATGACGATAGTGGAAAACAGCAAGAATGAGCTAATTCCACAACAAACCGTCACAGGATGGAGCATGTGCATCGACTACAGAAAACTCAACAAGGCCATAAGAGAAGGATCACTTTCCACTGCCTTTCATCAATGAGATGTTAGAACGGCTAGCAAAGCACTCCTACTTCTATTTCCTTGATGGTTATTCTGGTTACGATCAAATTCCTATCCATCCTGATGATCAAAGCAAGACAACGTTCACGTGCCCTTATGGAACTTATGCCTATCGACGAATGTCATTCGGGCTGTGTAATGCACCCGCTTCGTTCTAAAGGTGCATGATGTCCATTTTCTCAGACATGATCGAAGAAATCATGGAAATCTTCATGGACGACTTCTCGGTTTATGGGAAGACCTTCGATCAATGTCTAGCTAATCTGGATAGAGTCTTGCAAAGATGCCAAGAAAAAGACCTGGTACTCAACTGGGAGAAGTTCCATTTCATGGTCCGAGAAGGCATCATTCTAGGACACTTAGTGTCCGAAAGAGGAGTAGAGGTGGACAAGGCAAAAATCAAAGTCACTGAGCGACTTCCGCCTCCCACCAATGTGAAAGGAATCTGAAACTTCCTAGGACACGCAGGATTCTGTTTGATGCGACGGCGGGAAAATGACGAAGAACAACAAAATCAAACCACAGAAGACACGAGGATTTAACATGGAAAACCCCTCCAATATGAAGGGTAAAAACCACGGGCGCCAGCCAGCAAATCTTCACTATATCGGGTGTGTGTTTACAACGCCTAACGGCGGCTTACAAGAGGAATAACACAGCGAGGAGCAAACCCTAAAGGGTATGTATACTACCTCCACTACACTCTGGCCCAGCCTTCGGCTTTACGGGGCCTCCGCTCCGCTCCATTGGAAGTAGGCCTTTTCTTGTGCAATGAATTTTGATCACAATATAACATATTCTATTTGTGATTCATTGCAAATTTCTCCCAAATCGCCAGACCCCTAACGAACCTACTTTCCAAGGAGCTTCCTTTCCACTTTGACGATCAGTGCCATAAAGCCTTTGACAACCTCGAAAAGGCACTCATCTCAGCGCCAATCATACAACCCTCGGATTGAAAGCTCCCGTTCGAGATCATGTGTGATGCTAGTGATTATGTGGTGGGGGCCATACTTGGGCAGATTAAAGATAAGAATCATCACGCGATCGCGTACGCTAGCAAGACACTTATAGGAGCTCAGCTCAACTATGCCACTACGGAAAAGGAGCTCCTAGCAACTGTCTTTGCTATTGACAAGTTTAGGTCCTACTAGTGGGAGCAAAGGTCGTGGTTTATACAGACCATGTTATACTGAAGTATCTCCTCACAAAGAAGCACGCTAAACTAACGCTTAGCAGATGGATTCTCTTACTCCAAGAATTCAACATGGAAATTAAAGACAAGAAAGGAGTAGAGAATTCGGTAGTGGATCATTTATCGCGCATGAGCACCACTAAAACAAAGGAACTACTAATAAATGATTTCCTTCAAGACGACATGCTTCTCGAGGTGGAAACTTCGCACTCCTGGTATGCAAACATCGTTAACTTTATGGTTTCTGGTTACGTGCCTATGAGAGCAAATGCCATCCATGGGATGTACCATACCTATACCGAGTATGTGTAGATGGGTTACTACGAAGATGTGTACCCACGGTATAAGGACAACAGATAATTGAAAAATGCCATCTAGCACCATATGGAGGACATTATGGTGTCTTTCGAACACAAGCAAAAATCTGAGAGAGTGGATTCTTTTGGCCGTCAATGTATGAAGACACTAAGGACTTCATACGGAGATGCCCAAACTGCCAGAAGCATGGAGGAATCACAGCTTGCAATGTGATGCCCTTGACATTGTCTCTGTGGCCCGGCTGACTGCCTCGCAAAGGTGGTCAGGAGCTCTGTATATAAGGCAGGGTGCCTTGGCATCCTAGGAACGAGAGAAAGGGTTTCATTCATTGACCCTCGAAATGCTTCTTCGAAACCTTCCGAGGCTCGGGGGCTACACCCAACAGGTGCTCTCAGGGGCGCGTCCCGTTGAAGACTTATAATGACTCGAGATATTTTCAAAAGCACAGAAACACCTTGTCCAAGACGTCGAGGTTCGACTCGGCCCTCCGGCGCTCGGAGGCTTGACAGAGGTAGATCTAGGTGCCTCCCTACCGAGTGGGGTCCCCGTATCCGGGTGACTATCCTGCTCAGTGACTCTGCATCAACTATCCGGCACGCAGGGACTCGGCTGCATGACGGAATGGTCCTCTATGGATCAGGACGGAGGCTCCAACAAAACACCCTAATTGTTAGGGATCTTATCCGATCTCCTTCCTTGTAACAATCTGAGTAGATCTAGATCTTTGCTTGTACCTCATGGCTCCCAACCTATATAATGGGGATGTGTGTAGACCCATAGGCGAACTCTCTTTTTCCACGCTCATTGTAAACACCACCAGAAACCCTAATTCCGCATCGAACACAGGACGTAGGGTATTACGCTCATTGCGGCCCGAACCTGTCTAACCCTTGCATCTTCGTGTTACCATCAAGCTCTTGGCTCCGAGATCTCCCCTTCTAAAACTCTACCGCCGGGTACCCCATGGTAGACTTGCCGGATAAGCAATCCGACAGGCTGGATATTGAGCTAGCTCGTTAAGATAATGAGAATTCGGGCTTGGCTCGGCTCGTTTAGCTTGTGAGTCAAACATGAGTGGGCGGTGGAAACTGGTGGCGGGAGCGACCCTCGATGCTGCGATGCAGGCCACCGGCGCGGTACGGTGTGGAGCCCGTGGGAGGGGGTGTCGCGCGAGGATGGCGCGTGAGGCAACCTATCGTGGTGCAGTGTGGAGCCTGGAGGAGGGGATGGCGAGGGCATCGGCCAGTCGTGGTGCGGAGCCAGGGCGTGGGGGCAACGTGTGGTGCTAGGTGCGGGTGGTGGCCATGTTCCCCATGCCGTGCGGCGGTAGGACCGGGGGTAGATGGGAGGGAAAGGAATTGGATTTGGAGTAGGGATGCAAGTTAGACATATTTTGGATTATTAGGTTGACTCAAAAAATTGATAAACTGAATTAAAATGGTATTTTGTGTAAATAATTTGACAGGAGAAATAAACTAGAGTAGTGTGCCATCATAATTAATTAGCAGACTCAAAAAACAGCATCATTAGGTAACCACTTGCATCTTTAATAGGGAGTTGATTGAGTTACTTTTTATATAGTTGTTAGAACTGGACCTAAGAACATAGACAAATTTATTTGGGCTCAAGTGTTAGACAATTTTTGGCTCGTTTCAGTTCCAGAGTTGCTCGCAAGCCAGCTCGAGCTGGCTTGTTGGTTTGGCTTGTTAATACTTTTTAATAAGCCGAGCCCAGCCGAACTACCGAGTCACGAGTTTTTCATATAGTTTTGTTTGTGTTTCTATGTTGTGCGTCTATATTTAAATATCTCTCATTCTCTCACATATATTTAGTTCGTGGTTGATCCTCTTCCTCTAGCCTGTAACGTAGAGGTGCAGCCTGCAGGTTACAAGATAAGTTTTATTTGGCAGAATTTGGTAAAACGTCAGGAACTAATGCTATGCTTTCGAATCTTGTGTACCCGGCAACAATGCCATGGTACACTGGTGATTTGTGCCTCGTTCGACAAGCCCCGTTTAGAAATTTTCATCCAAAAAGTTTTGATCCTCACATTGGCACATGCATGGAACATTAAATATAGTTGAAAAGTAAAACTAATTGTACAGTTTGGATGTACACATCGAGATAAATCTTTTGAGCCTAATTAGTGCATGATTAGCCATAAGTGCTACAATAACCCACATGTACTAATAATACGGTCAAAAGCCTCAAAAGATTCGTCTCGCGGTTTTCAAATGAATTTTGAAACTAATTTTTAATTACTGTTCGAAAATCCCTCTTAAAATCTGATCAAACATTCAAAAAAAATTTCATTTCACCAACTAAACACACCTGCCGCTGCAGGCTGGACCCACACGCGCTCGTCCTCCCTCGGGATCTCCCGCCTCCGGCGATCCGGCGAGCGAGATGCCCGCGCAGCCGCCACCGCCCGCCGCCGTTCCCCGCCGCCGGTGGCAGAACTGCTTCAGCCCTACGCTCGTGCGTGATCGCTGCTACACGCGCTGCTTCCACTCCGCGGGGCTCCGCCGGGCCGCCGTCCCACTCCAGGACGGCGCCGTCGTGCACCTCTGGCTCCCGCCGGCCGCGACTACTGGGGCCGCCCCCCTGCACCCGGTCCTCCTCCTACACGGATTCGGAGCGAGCGCCACCTGGCAGTGGGCCCCCTTCCTCCGCCCGCTCCTCGCCGCCGACCTGGCCCCATACGTCCCGGACCTCATCTTCTTCGGCGCCTCCTCCTCCCCCGCGGCCGACCGCTCCCCGGCCTACCAGGCCGCCTGCATCGCCACGGCCATGTTGGCGCTCCCCTTGGCACCGCAGCGGTACGCCGTCGTCGGCGTTAGCTACGGCGGGTTCGTCGCATACCACCTCGCCCACGCGTTCCCGGCGGCGGTGGAGCGGCTCGTGCTCGTCGCGGCGGGAGTGTGCCTCGAGGACGCAGACCTGGCAGCGGGGCTCTTCGCTGTCGAGGACATCGCCGAGGCCGCCAGCCTGCTGCTGCCGCAGCGGCCGGAGGATCTCAGGAGGCTCGTGGGGCTCACCTTCTGCCGCCCGCCGCGGTTCATGCCGTCCTGCTTCATCAGGGACTACATCAGGGTAGGTAAATTCAGGGTCGTGCCAACTAATTTCACCTGTTAAAAGCTTCTAGATCCACAATTGTTCCCTTGATTGGTCCATCCGTTGCATTGCAGGTGCTGTTAGTTAGTGCATAGCTTAGTAGTTGCAGGCTTACAGCAATTCAGCAAACTTGTTGAGATCCAACCCAAACTTGCCTGTTTATATAACCTCCCTCTTATTCCAGCCCCATTCCTAAAGCCCATCCAAAGTTCCAAACGCCACTTATAGGATTATATAAGGGGAGTTCAGGATATGAGAGTCAATTCGGTGGCAATTCAGGATTCCTATGTTCATCTAAACAATCAATAGTGAGGATTTATAGCTGAGGCATTTGTAGTTAATATTGTGAATGAAAGAAATCCTGATGAAGGCATTTAGTAATGGTTAATATCAGTTCAGGTTTGTAGATTGATTAAGCCTAATTGGTCAATGTCGTAAAAATCCTGGAGAATGTTTCGAATTTGATTGTTATAGATTGATTAATTGATATGCTGCTTCAAGATGTTCCAACTATTAAGACTACTCTTGCAGATGTATTTGATACTTATGGCTTCAGTATGCATTTTGTTTTCATTATAAATTCAACATGGCAAGAGGAATTGGTGGCTTAAATACTGACTTGTTTGGTTGAACCTGCAATAGCAAAATATTAATCTATTGTACTGTACCTAACCCAAGGATTGTCGATGGGAAAACAAAATATAAAAAAAACTCGACCTGCGAGGGGCAAGCCGCCCCCCGGGCATTAATGTAAGAAGACCTCTCACGCAGGCCGAGAAAACCCCCGAACCCCCACCCCACCCTTACACAGGGGCGCCGTAGCCCATACCGTAACCCGTGTGAGAGCGGGCCGGGGTGAGCCGGGACCTATTTCCATGTGCTTTGGCGTGTAGGCAGACGAGGGGATTTTTTTAACCTCAGCCTGAAATTCGCTCCCACCGGGAGTCGAACCCAGGACCTGAGGAGTGCTACTGAGGCCACCTAACCAATCCGGCTAGAATGGAGTTATGAACCCTTAAGTTCCTCATTCTTTCCCTAGCAATTTAATCAAATTGATATTTAGTGCTCAAAAACAGTAAGCATCTATTTTTACATTGAAAACGTCTCTACAATCTCCATTGTCTTCTTCTGGCAGTATCATCATTACATTGACTGATATTAGAAGGTGAATGCCATCAATTTTGTGATTACTATAATCATGTCCTTTTCCTTACTAGACACAAACGACAAATGGGCCTAGTAATTAATTTTATGCATGGAGGAAGTGGTATTTAATTTGGACAGGTCATTGTCTGGCTGTTCCTCATCTTCTGTAATAAACAGCCTGAGGGAAATTGAGTAGATTCATACATGGTTTCTGTGCTTTTTACAAAGGAAGTGGCTGCTTAACTTTGTTATATGCACAATAGGATTATACATTTTATTTATATCATATTGCAGGTTATGTGTACTGACAATGTGAAAGAGAAGACTGAGCTGTTATATGCATTGATCAATGGTTGGAAGCTTTTAATGGGAAACAAAATATAATTTTGATGGAGTTATGAACCCTTAAGTTCCTCATTCTTTCCCTAGCAATTTAATCAAATTGATATTTAGTGCTCAAAAACAGTAAGCATCTATTTTTACATTGAAAACGTTTCTACAATCTCCATTGTCTTCTTCTGGCTGTATCATCATTACATTGACTGTTATTAGAAGGTGAATGCCATCAATTTTGTGATTACTATAATCATGTCTTTTTCCTTACTAGAGACAACCGACAAATGGGCCTAATAATTAATTTTATGCATGGAGGAAGTGGTATTTGATTTGGACAGGTCATTGTCTTGCTGTTCCTCATCTTCTGTAATAAACAGCCTGAGGGAAATTGAGTAGATTCATACATGGTTTGTGTGCTTTTTACAAAGGAAGTGGCTGCTTAATTTTGTTATATGCACAATAGGATTATACATTTTATTTATATCATATTGCAGGTTATGTGCACTGACAATGTGAAAGAGAAGACTGAGCTGTTATATGCATTGATCAATGGTAGGAAGCTTTCAGATCTTCCTAAAATTAGTCAGGTAATGATTTGCAATGCACAAGCGATTGACTTTAATCAGAGCATTCTAGATCTCAAGCAAAAATGCTCGTGTTCTCTGTTAAGAATATAATTGTTGCATATTGTATTGATTTTGCAGCAAACCTTGATAATCTGGGGAGAGCAAGACCAGGTCTTTCCATTGGAACTTGGCCTATGGCTGAAGAGGTTTGTCTATTCACATCTGTCATCGTATTTGAGTCTTTATCATAATCCATTAAGCTTTGGTATTCGAATTCAGGCATCTAGGAGATACTTCAGAACTAGTCATAGTCAAGAATGCCGGTCATGCCATAAACCGTGAAAAGCCAGCAGAGCTTTGCAGACTTATAAGGAACTACATCATTGATCCCACAGTAAAATATCGGGAAGACCGCAAGGTACATAACTATATAATCATTGTACCATTTTTATTATATTGACCCAGTACACGTTGAAACCCTTGGAGCAGTATAGGGAAGAGTTGCACCTGCCTGAATTCAAGGTCCCCACGTGTCACATTTGTTTTTTACTTCACCGACATTTCAGAGAAAAATGCCTCTTGTGTCTGCAGGGATCTTGGAAGAATGTAATAAAGAGGTTTGCTGGATCGAGCCTAAGAAAGGTGGACTCTTCACGACCGCTGCTATAGAATGTAAATATACTCTATTCGGTTGGTTGTGGTTGGTGGCTGGTGCTGATTTATTGTGAGAGAAAGTACTGCTAGTGGGCTGGTGGCTGGTGTAGAAAAACATTGTTGGCTGGTTGGCTGATATGCCAGCCGAACAGAGTAAGTGCCTTCAGCGGTGCACGAGATTCAAGTTAATTTGATTATCCGATTGTTACATGGGATCAGATGAAATTCTGATGGAGTGTACATTTCACCGTTCTGTATCATGTACACTAGCTTTGTTTAAGGTTTTGCATATGTATAGGAGTATATACAGCTACATCATGTAGGCCGAGCTGTACTGCCCTTGTTAGGACATTTTCTTTTCATGAGTATGTACTGATTCGGCATCGATTGGGATATGTTAAAAAATGCTTAGTAAGAAAATATTAACATTGATCTGAAAGAAAAGTGGCCGAGTGGGCAGCAACTAGACCATGGAAATATGTTTGCAAGTTGTGAGAACTTCAAATTCCAGCTGGAATTCTTTCTATTCTTATGTAACTGAGATTTCGTTATGTTTCAGCCTTTGCGAGCACAATGTCAATATCAAGAACACAAGTATCCAATGTCCTGAAACAAATAGTGTTTCTAAGAATATGTCTTAAAATTTTAGGCAAATCAGAGAAACTAACAAAGCCTTTTTTTTCCTAGGGTTTTCCATAGTGCAATCTCGTTTTCTAACAAAATGAAGATCGTTTGGTAGCAGCAATATACGAGCCTCCAACATCAAAATGTTTTCCTGGGAAACAAACAAACAAACAATAAGGTTTTGGAATAGTCTAACAAAGCTTTAGCTACATACACATAATCAAACTGAAATCTTGTCCATGTGACCCCCATTGGTTGAACCCACGCGCAACAGACCATGTGATGTGAGATGCTCGCTGCCTGATTGGTGGCCGTGCCGCCGGCCGTACAACCGCCTCTGTTAATGTTTATTAATTGAGGCAGTTTTCTCACGATTGCCCGCCTCTGTTAAGTTCTCTATAAATATCCCACAGTCTTCTTCTTCCTCCCCGCGGCTCCTACATTATTTCGTGTTTTGAGCTCAAAACATGAAATTTTGCCGTTATAGTTGGGAGGTTTCGCTCTTGGATTTGGTGAATGGGGCACTGCTAGAGGTTGATTTCTTACTCTCCAACTCTCAACCTCTCTCTTTTCCATGATTTAGGTGTTTTTTCTAGATCTAGATCTAGAATGAGGAAAGAGAAAACTGGATCTAGAGCTGACATCACTTTAATTTCTCATTGTGTGTGCAAGGTTGTGTTCATGGACAGGTTACCGAGGGAAGAGTGGATGTACAAGATCCGAGGGTTGGCAACGATATGTCTTTCGTGAATCATGTGACAAATTTTGTTGCCATCACGAAAAAGTATCGTGTTAGTCAGGGTGTGGAGCTGACCATTTGTCCGTGCCCGTGACTGCAAGAACAAACTTCTCCACGAAGATGACGTGATGAAATCTCACTTGATCCGCTATGGACACCGTGTGGAAGTTTCACGGCGAGGCAGATCTGAGTGTCACCGGTGCATCTGAACGAAACTCTTTGACGCCCTCGTCAGTGAATGAAAGAGGACAAGAACCCTCATCATCAACAGCAACAACGGGCGACGATTTTGCGCAGCGTGATTACATCAACATTGAAGATCTTTTCCAAGACATGGGAGGCAGTGATGGTGATGGGGTTAGTGATGATGAGCAGGATGATTTTTTGGGCCCGAAGATGCAGAGATTTTTGAGAACCTGGCTAACCCTCAGTAAATGCAAGATTAACAGTGACGATAGGTCTGAAGTGTTTGTTATGACCGCCTCAGAAAATATATTTTGACCGCCTCTGTTAAATTTACTGTAGTAGTGAGAGCTAGACCCTAAAAATAAAACATCGCGTTCACACTATAAAATTTTATCAATATTGACTGAAATTTATTAAAGATTACTTAGTATCACTAGCAGCTACTCTGTGCAAAGCAGTGTGACTAGAACTACACGTGGACCCTACATCAAGAGCCGAACACTAGAAATACAACATTGCGTTCACACTATAAAATTTTGTCGAACTTGATTGAAATTTGTTGGAGGTAACTCAGTATGACTAGCAGCTACGTAAAGAGCTGGACCCTGGAACTAAAACCTCGCATTCACATTATAAAATTTTATCGAAATTGATTGAAATTTTTTGAGATGACTCAGTATGACTGGTAGCTATTCTGTGCAAAATAGTGTGGCAAGACGTATACTATAATTATTTTTGGGAAATATGTTCTTATTAGGTTGTAACCATAATTTGACTGATAGTTTATTACATTATGAGCTCAAATATTTGGGTTGAGTTGCTGTGTGGTGGTGGTGGTCTGGAGTGGAGTAGATAATATTAATTTTCCTCATGAGAATGGATTGATATGGGTATAGTTTGATTCCCAACCCATTTGCAGGGCTAAATGCAACTTTGTAAAAATAATTGACTATTGAAAGGTTGTTTGTCAGTACAATATAATAGCCGCTAGAACAAATTAGCGTATTCACCGCATCAATAATATAATGTTACAAAAATAAGGGATTATCAAAATTAAACTGCATGCAAAAAGTCGAAAATACGAGTCATTGCAGCTTTAATGACTTTAATCAGGCGGCTGAAGCATAGCCAAGAGGTGCCAAGCGAGGTGGTCAATTAGCGCATTCACCGCATCAATAATATAATTGTTACAAATGCTGAACGATTCCAAAAAGCAAACAGATGGTCTGAATGAATCCATGTGAAATGTAGCTGTGCAGATCGACTCCATAGCCGTGGCCCCGACCGGTTATCATGGAGCAAAGAGGTCTGAGATCTAGAAACAAGATGGCACGTGCTTTCTGCACTCGATCATAGTGACACTATTATAGTAACTATTGATCTCTTCAAACTTTACGTGCTGTATTCGCCTATGTATAAATATCTCCTGGTTAAAACATTATATTGATTTTACTTGAGAAAGTTATTTCCATGTGGCATGGATTTAATTTCAGCAGATTGCTTAACACAATAATGTTTGGTGGTATTTATCAGAAAACAACAAGAAAACATTTGCAAAGCTAACAAAAAAACTGCATCCACAAATAAAAAATAAATACAAGGCCGATCGAATGACGGAGTGTAAGGAAGATGGCCCCATTAGGTCATTGTTTGTGATTTTGGTAATTGTGTGACAACATAATCAATGAAACTAATAAGTTTTCAAGTGAATCATATTAGGTCCCAAAGATGAATACAAAGCCCTAGCAAAACAAGAATCAAAGAAAAAACTCAAAGAAATGCTGAATTGGTTGAAGTTTCACATGAAATAGTAACTCCGGTTAAATTGATGCATTAAATTGGTGCTCAAAAATTGATCTAATGACAAAGACTTCTGGATATCCTTTTAGAGATTTTCATAAGTTTTCCATAGAGTCCAAGATCATCAAAATCGGAGTTTAGAGCAAAAAATTATGACTAAAACATGGGAAAACTGTTTTCTGTGTGGCACCGGTTACACCAGTGCTCTATCACCGGTTACACCGGTGCTCAAACTTCAGCAGAATCTTATAGAGCATTTCACAAGCTTTCCATAGAGTACAAGATCATCAAAATCGGAGTTCGGAGTAAAGAGTTATGACCAAAATACGAAGCAATGTGAAAGCTGATTTCTGGAAGCACCGGTTCAACCGATGATCACCGGTTACACTGGAGCTCAAACTTTGGTCAAATGAGATGATCTTCAACAAAATCTTGTAGAGAATTTCACAAGCTTTCCATAGAGTACAAGATCATCGAAATCGGAGTTCAGAGTAAAGAGTTATGAGCAAAATACGAAGCACTGTGAAGCTGATTCCTTTAGCACCGGTTAGACCGGTGCTAACAAAAAAAAAGCACCGGTGCAATCACCGTAGTATTGACCAGAGAGCATATTTTTGGGTCTAGAAAGTTCCTTTAGCACCGGATAGACCGACGCTATCACTGTATACACCGGTGGTACCATATTTCAGCTGCAGAACTTGTCAGAAAGGGCCAACGGCTAGTTCAAGCTATTAGTGACCGGTTAGACCGGTGACTTGGCACCGGTTGGACCGGTGCTTATGCAGAAATGCCCCCAACGGCTACAAATGGCTACTTCAAATTTGTGGGCTATATATATGGCTTCCCCCGCCATTTTGGAGTTGATGGAGTTCCTAGAGCATCACTACAACATACTATTTATTCTGTGATGGAACTATGGCGACGGTTTCAGAAAATGTTAGGGATTTGCTCTTATGGATATTAAGCCCAGAAAACCGTGACGGATTATCAATTCTGTCACGGTTCGGCCCAGAACACTGCAACATTTATACAAACCCGTCGCGAACATAAATTAAAAATTATCGTGTTCCCATATGAAAAAAATAAAAAATTGCACTAGGGGGGTTTGAACCTGATCTTGGGTTTCAACTATAAAATGCCCTACAACTGCACCATGCATTGGGTTGTTGTATTAGTAACAGAATATATTTATTGAAAATAGATACAGCTCACCGGTGACACATCATCCAGCAGCCTCGGCCACATCAAGTCGTCAACAGGCCGATGTGCAAGGCCGCCAGCTCACCCATACGTACCCGCGCCCGCACCCTGAAAACCGTGACAGATTATCAATTCTGTCACAGTTCGGCCCAGAACACTGCAATATTTACACAAACCCGTCACGAACATAAATTAAAAATTATCGTGTTCCCATATGAAAAAATAAAAAATTGCACTAGGGGGGTTTGAACCTGGTCTTGGGTTTCAACTATAAAATGCCCAACAACTACACCATGCATTGGGTTGTTGTATTAGTAACATAATATATTTATTGAAAACAGATACAGCTCACCGGTGACACATCATCCAGCAGCCTCGGCCACGTCAAGTCGTCAACAGGCCGACGCGCAAGGCTGCCAGCTCACCAGTACGTACCCGCGCCCGCACTCACCAGAATTAGAAAAAGTCGTCAACAGGCCGACGCGCAAGGCTGCCAGCTCACCAGTACGTACCCGCGCCCGCACTCACCAGAATTAAAAAAAAAAGCAATGCGCGCTAGCGAGATTCGAACCCAGGTCCCACAGAGGAGGGTCGTGGCGCCTCACCACTCCACTACAGCTTAGTATGTGTTTGTGGTTAGTTATTATTTTATTTAACAAAGCGTCTCATGTTCAATTCGGAAAAATAAAAAGGATGCACCGAGGGTGATGGCTCGAAGCCAGCGGGTCCGCGCGCGATGAGCACGTGGCGCGTCGAGCTTGGTGTATACTTCATATTTTCATTTTTAATCTATAATAAAAATTTGAAATTGGTCGATCATAGTTACTTCAAATTTGATGAGATTTTTTCTAAAGTTTTCTAAAATTAAGATCTTTCATTTAATAGTGTTTTTTTGAATTGGGTACATAAGATAATTAGTTTGCAAGTTACTTCACCATGATGTATTAAGTAGTTATTCTTAAGTAATACAAAAACAACATTTTTGCACAACAAGTGGCAATGAAAAACCCACATATGTTGATATGAGGGTAAATGTGAGGTTGTGTCCAATTTGTAAGTGTATATGAGCAATATAAGACTTGAGTTGTATGAAATTTCAAAGTTTGAGTTGAGTTGTATGAAACAATGTGAGAGAACAATTTAGTTTATGAACAATGTATACTCCAATTTGCATAAAATCTTATGGACCTTTTATGTCAAGCTTGTACATTCATAAAATGATTCTATTCCAATTTACATAATTTTTGGAGAAGTTTTAGGTATTATTATCATTATTTTATAATAAGACGGCTAGTAGAAATTTGAATTTTCCCTATAAGTCTATTGAAATTTTCATCAATCTCCAAGAAGTGGGCTAGAATAGAACATAGGCGCCTAAATATAGTTTTTTTTTTGCAATTTTTCAAATCTTATCGGTGGTGCATATATGTCAACGCAGAATTACTTTTGGTAAACACGCATAAATTCATTTAAATGATAGAAAATAGCAAATCTATTTGGAAATTCTTGAAACTTCTAGATGACAACTTATATGTTGTATGTTACATGTTAAAATGTATTTAGGCATTTAAGATAAATATTTGTTTAAGTTGTTTCACAAATGATGCATTAATTAGTTGAAAAATGCAAAAACAACAATAAACGGGCCAAAAACCTTGCATCTAGGCTGTTTTCTCGAAAGGAGTACACGGCCCAACCGGCCCAATCATCCCTGCCCGTCGATTTGCAATTGGAAGGTCGATGTTGCACCCATTCTGTATAAATACTCGATCCTTCCAGCACCTGCAAAACCCTAGCCACATATCCCTCCTCTTCCTCTTGCGCAGCTGCGGCTGCCCTCCCTCTGCGCTGCGGCGCTGCCTCTCCACTCCCCACCACCGTCCCAGTCCACCGCGACCGTCCGGCCGCCAGCAGAAGTAACTGCAGCTCCATGGCCGCGCCTATAGGGCGTGCCTACACCAGCGGCAGTCGGAGCCCGGCCGTCATCCGCCTCCCGCCGGCCGTTTTTTTCTTTTTCTCTATTTTCTGAGTGTTTTTTGGTGATTTTTCGTTCGTCGCTTTTGATTGCGATTTGGGGCAGATTTCTGGGGGCAAATCGGTGCTAGGACATTTGTGATGGAGTCTAGGATGATCCATTAGCAAATTCCTCATTTGAACATACGGATTTGATGATTCCCCAAAATTTCCCCCCTTTTCTAGGGTTCCACGAATTTCTAAAATTGGTGATGAGTTCTCAATCTTTTGAGGTTCCTCTACTCGGATCAGTTTGCTTATGATGTGGTGAGGTAGCGGTTTGATTCTCTTGTTGATTTGAGTTGTTCAGTTGGTATTCCTAGAATTCTTGTAGAGCTGGCCGCTGCTGTTCGTGCGGTGAGTCTTGCATCGGGTCTCTGGCGTTGTAGAGCTTTTGCTGCTGGTCTCTTCAAGCATTTAGAAGCCCTTTCGTCCGTATTATTGCAGCAGCAGCAGCCGCCTCCTAGCTTCAGCTTGCAAGCTTTCTGTTCACTTCAAGCAGCAGCTGTGCTCTTTCTTTGTTTTCATTTCGTCAGACAGAAGCAGCTCATAGCTACTGTTCAGAGTACATGCCATCTTATTTTCCTTTATCTCTTTCCATCTCTCACTCGAGCTCCTTCCTGAATTACACTGCGGGGAATTGGGTCATACAACTGGGGTTATGAATCTGTATGCTGCCTATTTGATTATGCAGAAGACTAGCAGACAAAGACTCCATGTTTGTGCAGGGAAGCAGTAGAGGCAGCAGGCCAACATTTTCACACTTGTTCAGCTCAGTGACAATCAAGTACAAATTTGATTGTCCTCCTATACCTATGTATGTTTTTCCGGTTGCCTGGTTAGTGTTTCTAGAGTAGAAATGTTTCCCAATAGTTCGATTCTATCTCGTTGATTTGGGACTATGTGCTTAAAATTTGGAATGATTAGTTAACTATATATCCTGAATGCATGAGCTTTTTGGTGGTTATTGCAGAGGTACTATATTTTTTGTAACACCGAAACTATGTTCTTGCAATATGGATACACTGCTAATTACTAGATTCAAGCTCGTGCCATAAACACTGATATTACATTTGGCCTCTTAATTTCAGGAAAAACTAGGAGAATTAGAACTGAACAAAGAGGGGTTGCTTTAGGCCTGGCAGTGAAGAAGTTGTACGCTAAGATGATCTATTTTCTATGGTTTTAATGTAATGCTGGAGGGAAACTTTACATGATCTTAATGTATTTGATGTGATGCCTTTATGTTCACTTCAGTTGTGTGTACAAAATTACGAAGATGTATGGAATTGCTATTTTGGAATTTGGGCTTCATGTTCTTGAATTGTAATTTTGAAATGGGTTGGAAAAATTGTGGGCCTGCTTTTTTACAGGCTGTGTACATCTGGTAAGCTAGAACTATGGTGATGTCATCATCCACGTAGGTGCCACGTCGTCATCCACGTAGGTGCCATGTCGTCATCCATGTAGGTGCCACGACGTCATCCATGTAGGCGCCACATCATTGTCCATGTCAGCAGCAATCTACAATGGTTATTTTCATCACTAAAATTGGGCTTTGGACTGGGCTAACTGGGCTTTGGGTTATTCTGCGACGGTCAGAAACCATCATGGATGGCTTCAATCCGCGATGATTTTGAAGATCCGTCGATTGATTTAATCAATGACGCACAATCAACAACGAAATTTGAAACCGTCGCAGACACTGAATTGCGACGGATTTTCAACGATCTGCGACAGAATGATTCCGTCGCAGAATAAATAGTATGTTGTAGTGCATAGTGATCAAATCTTTAGTCCTTAGCACAACTTTGTGAGTGTTAGTGCTAGATTAGCTCTTAAGTGAGTGAGAGAGCAAGGTGTTGTGCCTTGTGCTGTGGTTCTAGAGTGAACCAACATTGTATCTCGGTGCGTCGGTCTCTTGGAGCATTGGTGGCTCGCCGGCACGTCAACGACCCTCCGATTTGGTGTGGAGCGGTATCAACATCATTGTGCGATGTGGAGACCCCCACCCTTCTTGGTTTAGTGGAAATCGGGATCAAGGTGACTCGGTGTCCCCAGGAGAGACTTGATTGCCGAGAGGCAATGCTCTTTGTGAATGCTTCAACAACGTGAATGTAGGTGTGTCTTTGTGGCTAACCGAACCACGGGATAAATCCTCGTGTCAAAGAGTATGCTTCCTCTCATCTCTCCTTTAAACTTCCGCATTTATGTATTGCAATCTTTGCGTGCCTTTACTTTCATAGAGTAGTTTCTTGATAGGATTGGCTATAGGTTGCTAAACTCTTTTGGGATTGGAGTTTCACACTATAAAAACCGTAGTTGCACATTTAGATTGCACGTTTTAGTTTAAGTTTTGTGCAAACTAGTTGGAGCCATAGGTTTTAGTTTTAAGTTGCCTAATTCACCCCTCCCCCTCTTAGGCTAGAACATCCGATCACTTTCAATTGGTATCAGAGCTGGGACTCACTTCTCTCACAAAGAAAGCAAATTCCATTGGCAATTTGTGTTTACTGGCTCATTTGATCGGTTAGGCTTCACCGCCTAGTGAGTTAGCTCTTTGGGGAAGAGATGGATCCTTTTTGAATTGCTCCATGATTCAATGGCACGAGCTTCCAACGTTGGAAAGTTTTAATGGAAGCTCATCTCCAAGCAACGGGCCTAAATGTTTGGAGAGTAGTTAGTGAAGGAACTAAAAGCAATAGTCAACAAGAGTGATAATATGACGCCACCGCCAAAAATATTATCTTGTCATCTCTAAATGAAAATGTGTTCAATTGTGTTTATTCTTGTGAAAATGCTAAAAAAAACTATAGAAGACTATCATTGAGAACCATGAAAGCACGAAGGATGTAGCCAATGAAAGATATCATGTTCTCATTGATAGGCTTAATAGTTTTAAGCAACTTGATGATGAAAACATTGAATCTATGTACTCACAATTAAACACTCTTGTGAATGAGATCAATTCTTTAGGTGCGAAGCAAATTGATGATACGGAACTCATTCGCAAGATCCTTCACTCATTACGGACGCCGTAATATGATTTAGTGATCACGGTTCTTTATGAGAAGGAACTAGATACATTGACACCAAAATCAAGTCCTCAATAAGATGATCGCCCATGAGCTATGCCATGATATCAAGCCAAGAGTGCCACCTCCTTCACCAACACATAATGCACTTGTATGCAAGCAAATCAAGAAGTTGAAGGAGATGTCCATCAAAGGTAGCTCAAATGAAGAGGAAGAAGAGGAGGCATGTCAAAACTACTCAAATGATGAAAAAGAGCCAATGGACCCCAACCTTTACACGCAAGTCAAAAAGATGAATAAATGCTTGAAGGAAATCAACTCAATGGGGTATATGGTCTTCCTCAAAGATGGGCATCACCATTAACACATGAAGGTTGAGAAGAGGTTCAAGAAGAAGCAACAAAAGACGGAGAAAAAGCCCAAACATGAGTCATTTGTCATTTTTGGTGAATGGATTAGTGGTGGTGAAGAATCAAGCATAAACTCAAGTGATGAATCAAACAAGAAATTCACCACCCGCACCAACATGGGATCATCATCAAACACTTGCCTTATGGTCCAAGGTATGGAAAGTGATGTAAGTGATGATGACTCCCATTCTCCTTCATATGATGAGTTTCTTGACCTAGTTCATGAGCACCAAAGAGTAATTAAAAAACAATCTCAAAAATGTAATGCACTCAATGATCTTAATGCTACTCTTGCCACAAATTATGATAATTTGTTGTGCAAATTCCAATTGCTTGGCAAGGAGCATGAAGAGCTCAAATTAAAAATTGAGGACATTACAAAAATTAATGACTCTTTGGAACCTAAGAAATCTACCCCTAGTACAAACTCAATTTCTAAAGTAGATGCTTCAACTTCTTGCATTGATCTAATTGATGAATCTTGCTCTAACCCTTACAATGAGAAATGCCATGATAATATTTTTGTAGAATCATGTGATGACCTCATTGCCAAAGAAAATGATGAGCTCAAACAAGAAGTAGAAAGGCTCATGAAGGACTTGGCAATATTGAAGGGCAAGAGCATAGGGAGCAATGTCCAATCTTCTCAAGATAACCATGAAGACATGGTGAAGAAGCTTGAGAAAGAGTCCACCGTGACTTGCTCAAAGTGCCATAAAAAAGGCCACAAGTCCAACATGTGCTCTCAACCAAAGAAGAAGCTTTCGAATGAGAAGAACAAGAAGAAGCTCACAATCAAAAGTTCTCTCATCTACACCAAACCCAACCGAAGGAACAAAAGCAATAGCACCTCCTATGTGATCAAGAAGAAAACCAATGGCAATGTGGTTGCTCACAAGGTTGGGAAGAAGGAAAGGAGTTGGAATCACTCCATTTGGGTTCCCAAGAATGTCATCACCAATATGAAGGGGACTCAAATATTGTGGGTTCCAAAGAAGACTTGATGCCCAAGAATAGTTTCGGGGGATTTGGATGCTTGGCTAACTAGAAGATGAAGGATTCAAGCTAAAGAAGCCAAGCTCACATTTTGGACATTTGTTGCCCAAGTCCCCCATAAGGTAATGATAGCTAGATTTCAATTCAATTATCATGTAGCTCCATTGCCTTGCTAGGTTGTTTGCATTGCATCACCTAGTGTTATATATGGTGGGTTGCTTGTGTCATGCTCTAATCCATGAGCAAGCTACATGGTTTTATAAATGTGTAGAAAGCTATACAAAGTTACTTTTCATGGTACATAGACTTCAAGAGGTATGTATTTCATTTTTGTACCATGAACACAAGCTATAGGGTAAACTTCAATTGTCATAAATAATGTGCATACATTTAGTTGGTGATTCAAACACTAAATGCACATATTTAGGGGGGAGTTCATCCTATGGTTTGTGATTTTGGACACTAACATGTTTACAAGTTTATTTTTTGTAGTCTCTTTCTGGAATTAGCACTCTAAGAGAATGTTCTTCACTCTCAATGTAAATTAACTACTCTACAAGATTGATTAGATAAAGTAGTGTGCGTTCATGCATATTGAGCCATGCTCTATTGAACTTAAATTTCCATATCTAAGTTCATAGGCTATGTGTTCATACATTTGCTCACCTTGGTGTACCAAGTGTTCTTCACTTCAAGGCTTTCAAATTGGTACATGCAAGGTAACTATATCCCTCGGAGGTATGCATGGTCTAAAACTTCTTAATTTGGTATCTTTGTCAATTCTTTATTATTTTAGAGCTACCTCCGTGAATGATATGATCTAAGCTTTCTCGTTCAAATATCTAGTTGTGCACTTGATTCATATTATCTTTTTGTGCACACACTTGTGGAAAGCTTAGCTCATATCATGCAGTTTCATGTTTTGTGATCCACTTTAGTAATTACTCAATTGGTATCTTCATTGATATCATACAATTGGATCATGATTCATGGGACTAACTCCCTAGGCTACTAACTTTTCCCTTTGAGATATATTGTTTTGCAAGGCCTTTTTAGGTGATTTGATTCCAAAGGGGAAGAAGTTTGGATCAAAACAAGGTAAATATGGATAAAAAAAGTGGCTTTGATAAAAGGGGAGAAACGAAGCAAGTGATCAAAACAAATGATCACAACATGTTTAATGAAGTAGCAAATATGGGGAGAAATAAAGGGGGAATGATGGATTTAGGGGAGGCCAAGCCAATCACTGTTGGAGAAATGCTTATCGGTACCAGCCATTTAGTGCTGGTCACATAGGAGCCGGCACTAACGTGCTTGTACAGTACACGACGGTCACGTTAGCCGGTACTAAAGTGTCACCCCCAACGGTCAGCAGACAAGCCCCTAACGGTCAGCAGCCAATTTAGTGCCGGCTGGACCTCCCAGCCGGCACTAACTTGGCACGGTGCAGGTTAGTGCCGGCTTAAGGTTCCAGCCGGCACTAACAGTCTACAGTTTGTACCGACTGAAATTACTGGCCGGCACTAAGTTGCCCCGTATATACTGGCGCCTCCCTTCTTCCCCAGCCCGACCCATCCATTTGGCCGAGCTTCTCCTCTCTCCCATGGCGTGTTAGAGGGGAGGTGCTGCCCATTTTCTCCAAAATTTGTGAGGATTTCACCCATCCAAGTGCACCAAAGGTTAGCAGCTTCTTCCACTCTTCTTTCACGGTGTTTATTCTTTCGTTTCATGCTTTCTAGGTAAAGAAAATATTGATTTTAAGGTTGAGGAACAATGAGCATAATTTTTCAATTTGTTCATTAATTTGAACAAAATAGAATTGATTTGTTGTGTTTTAGAGAAGGATTACTAGATAGTTTGAGTATGACACATTTAGATTATTTTTTTTTGAATTATTTCACGGGGACATGTCTATATGTTATTATGCAAAATTTTAAGGATTTTAAGGATGAGGGAAAATGAACATGATTTATCAATTTGTTCATTAATTTGAGCAAGGTAGAATTATTTGTTGTTTTTTAGAGAAAGTTTACTATATAGTTTGACTATCACACATTTAGAATGATTTTTTCGAATTATTTCATGGTGACATGTGTATATGTTATTGTGTTAATTTATTTTGCTATTTACTTTAGGTTTACTAGATAGGTGGCCTATGACACATTTACAATTTTTTTCGAATTACTTCATAGTAACTTGTTTTGATATATGTAGAATTGATTTTTGTTTTTATACGGTAATTAATTACAGATGGACCGGCAATGGATGCACGGCAGCCAGAGCACCTCGGCGTGGATTCAGGGTTTAGATTCTTTTCTCAAGGCGGCAATGGCAAATAGGTCGCCAAAGGGTTTAATGTGTTGTCCATGCAGTATTTGCGGAAATAAAAAGGAATTCCTGAAAAGAGATACTCTATGGAATCACCTGGCCTTGAATGGATTCATGAGTAACTATACCCTTTGGACCAAGCACGGCGAAGTTGGAGTTATGATGGAAGATAATGAAGAAAATGCCGATGATGATAACAACCTTCCAGATTGGGCATGGGTTCATGAAGCAGGTGGCTTTCAAGATGAACCAATGGACGAGGGTGAAGCAAATGTTGCACAAGAGGAGCCACCTGATGAGCTAGGTCAGGCGTTACTTGATGCACAGAAAGACAGTGAGACTGTGAAGGAGGCATTAAAGTTCGAGAAGATGTTGGAGGATCACAAAAGGCCGTTGTTCCCTAGTTGTAAACCGGAGCAAAAGAAGTTGGGTACCACGCTGGAGATGCTGAAATGGAAGGCAACTAATGGTGTCACCGATAAGGGATTTGATGAGCTATTAAAGATTGTAAAGAACATGCTTCCTGAGGGTAATGAACTGCCGTCAACAACATACGAAGCTAAAAAGATGGTTTGCCCTCTTGGATTGGACGTGAAGAAGATTCACGCATGTCCTAACGACTGCATCCTGTATCGCGGCTGAATACGAGAACTTGGAAGCTTGTCCTGTTTGCAGCGCATTGCGGTATAAGATCAGGCGAGATGATCCAGGTGATGTTGATGGGCAGCCGGTAAAGAAGAGAGTTCCCGCAAAGTTGGTGTGGTACTTCCCTATAATACCCCGTCTGAAGCGCTTTTTCAAAAACAAGGATAACGCTAAGTTGATGCGGTGGCACAAAGAAGACTGTAAGGACGATCACATGATCAGACACCCAGCAGATGGGTCCCAGTGGAGAAATCTTAACCGAGAGTATCCTCAATTTGACAACGATCCAAGGAATATAAGATTTGCTCTAAGTGCGGATGGAATGAATCCGTACGGTGAGTTTGGCAGCGCTCATAGTACATGGCCCATGACCCTATGTATGTTCAACCTTCCTCCTTGGTTGTGCCTAAAGCGTAAGTTCATCATGATGCCGGTGCTTATAGAAGGGCCAAAAGAACCTGGCAACAACATTGATGTGTTCCTGTAACCCTTGAAGAATGATCTCTTACTACTCTGGAAAGAAGAAGGTGTATGTGTGTGGGATGAGTATAAACAGGAGTCCTTCAACCTCCGAGCTTTGCTTTTTGTATGCATCAATGATTGGCCTGCACTTGGAAAACTTTCGGGACAGTCGAACATGGGATACATGGCCTGCATCCACTGTTATGATGAGACCGATAACATTTATTTGAAACACTGTAAGAAGTGCGTATACATGGGCCATCGTCGATTTCTTCCTACCGATCACCCCCTAAGAACCGAAGGGAAGCATATCAAAGGAGAGCCCGAAACTCGTCCTAAGCCTCTATTCCATAATGGAAAGCGTGTGTTCTCGATGATCAAGGATGTGAAGGTAGTATTTGGAAAGGGTCCCGGTAGCCAACCTATTCCCAAGGATGACCAGGGACATGTTCCAATGTGGAAGAAGAAGTCTATATTGTGGAACCTACCTTATTGGCAAGTCTTACAGGTTTGCAACACAATTGATGTGATGCATCTGTCGAAGAATCTTTGCGTGAACCTACTAGGCTTCCTGGGAGTGTATGGTAAGTCAAAAGACACATTGGAAGCAAGGCGCGACATGCAGCAGCTAGCTGGACGACAAGGCTTGCAACCCGAGAAGAGAGACAAAGGATGCCACTATTTAAAACCTGCCAGCTATAATCTGAGCAAAGAGGAGAAGGAAAGTATGTTCGATTGCTTGAACAATATCAAGGTCCCGTCTGGGTACTCCTCAAATATACAGGGCATAATAAATGTGAAAGAGAAGAAAATCCAAAATTTGAAGTCACATGACTGCCACGTCCTGATGACACAATTACTTCCGGTTATACTGAGGGGTGTTCTACCGGAAAATGTGAGATTGACAGTTGTAAAGCTTTGTGCGTTTATGAATGAAATTTCGCATAAAGCAATTAATCCAAATAATCTAATAAAGCTGCAGAAAGACATTGTCGAATGTACTTGTCAGCTTCGAGATGGTCTTCCCACCTTCCTTCTTCAATATTATGACACACCTTCTAGTTCATATTGTGACAGAAATAACTATCCTGGGTCCTGTTTTTCTACACAATATGTTCCCTTTCGAGAGGTTCATGGCCGTATTGAAGAAGTACGTGCGCAAATGTTCTCGACCAGAAGGATGCATTGCTAAGGGCTATGGAACAGAGGAGATCATTGAGTTTTGCGTTGACTATCTTCTTGATCTCAATCCGATTGGGCTCCCCGTGTCACACCATGAGGGGCGACTAAAGGGAAAAGGCACACTAGGAAAGAAATGCAATATGAACATCTCTTGTAGTGAATTCAGCTAAGCAAACTTCATGGTTCTTTAGAATTCATCCAAGGTGGCTCCCTATATTGATGAGCACATGAATATTATACGGTCCGAAAATCCACAGAAGAATTTTGCTTGGATTACACGCCAACATATAAAAACTTTTGACGGCTGGTTCAGACGAAAATTATTGGGCAACAACACAGTTGATCAAGAACTTCAATGGCTGGCCAAGGGACCATCAATAACCGTCCAGCAATACCAAGGGTACGAAATCAATGGGTATACATTTTACACGAGAGCTCAATATAAAAAAAAAGCACCAACCAAAATAGTGGTGTCCGTATGTGTATAGTAAACAGTAATGGAGAAAAGAACAACTACTATGGTGTCATAGAGGAGATATGGAAACTTGAATATGGACCCATAGTTGTTCTTCTGTTTCGTTGTGAATGGGTGGCTGGAGGAGGCGTAACGAAGAACCGGTATGGGATGACCATAGTTGATTTTAAAAAGATGGGATATAAAGATGAACCATTCGTTCTAGCCAAGGATGTGACACAAGTGTTCTATGTGAAGGACATGTCGAGCAAACCGAAGAAGAAGTCGGATAAGACGTCTCAAGCAGACAAGGCTGGAAATGAGCCGAAACGGCACATAGTTCTTCCAGGTAAAAGAAAAGTTGTTGGAGTCGAGAATATTTCGGACAATTCGGAAGATTATGACCAGATTGATGACCTACCTCCATTCTCAGTTGACGTTGACCCCAGCATCCTCTTATCCAAAGAGGACACGCCTTACTTACGTCGTGATCACGTCCAAGGCACTTTCATCAAAAAGAAGATTATCAATGTTCCAGTAGATAATGATGATGAATAGTACTTTTATATAAATTATATATTGTATTTTCTCATTAAGTGATGTAATGTAACGCACCGCGTCGTATTTGTCTCAATTCTCGATACTATTCGTCCAATTAGGACACAATATCATCTTCAGATAATATTATATTTTTGCATGGTATAAATATTATTTATTTTCACTAATTTTGCATTACTAGGAGTGTTGAAACATTAAATTACAAATAAATAATCAAGTAATTTGCGAATTGATAACATCATTGTATAGGCTATTACTGAAAAGACTTTTGAATATTTTTGCATGGATCAAACTGAATTTTTTTTCGATTTATTACGAACAATAGAAGCATACTAACATATAAACCCTATAAGCTACACATAATTGATAATGGTAGCATATTTGTTAATTTACTTCAATTGCTATTATTATTGTGTAGATATAATTATTATAATTATTGTGTAGCTAAAAAAATTAAGATATAAATTTTTGTTTTATTATTCTAATTATTAAGCCTATTATGTATAAATTTATGAATATTAAAAATTTACTGTAAATGGGAACTGGCGTGGCTAATTTTCAATTCCCGCCAGATGGAACACGTTAGTGCCGGCTGGTAATCCTAGCTGGCACTAATGTGAGAACGTTAGTGCCGGCTAGGATTATCAGCCGGCACTAACGTGTCCATCTGACGTCACGGGGGCACGTTAGTGCCGGCTGGTAATACCAGCCGGCACTAACCGAGCAATCCCTCCCCCCCCCAACATATTACCCCCTTCGCCAAATTCAGATCGACGTCGCCCCGCCGCCCCGACGTCGCCCAACCCGCCCGCGTGCGCTCGCCCGCGTGCGCCGCCGCCTTCTTCCCCGGCCGCGTGTGGGTCCACGGCCGGCGCTCGACCATGGCCGCCCCTCGAGGTCGTCCCCAGCCCGCCGTCCCTCGAGGTCGTCCCCAGGCCGGCCGCCCCCACGCCTCGTCGTCCTCGCCCGGCCCGTGCCGCCGCGCACCTCGGCGTCCTCGCCGCCCGGTCCGTGCAGCCGCCCGTCGAGGTCAGCCCGCGCCATCGCGGCCGCCCGGCTGCCCCCACCGCCGCCCGACCACGCCGCCCCTGCCTCCGCCGCCGCGCACCTCCTCGTCCTCGCGCGCATACGGCCCGTTTCGCGCAGCCCGGCTGCACCCGCCGCCACGCACCTCGTCGTCCACGTGCGCGGCCCGTTCCGCGCAGCCCGGCCGCCCGGCTGCCCCGGCGCCTCGTCGTCCAGGCCCGTGCTGCCGCAGATATCACCGAAGGTAAGAACAATATAACCCTGCTAGTTAATTTGGCTTGTGAATTCAGTTAGAGATTAGCAGGAGTAAGGCAATAAGTTAAGATTTTTGGTTCGTTAAAATGATCAGATAGTTGCAGATTGGTCGATCTTGAATGTGGGGGAAAAGCCATCAGCCTATAAATATAAAGTCTGTGTAATTAGAACATCAAGCAATATATCAATCTATTGCTCCTATCATATATGATCAGGAGCTAGAATTGAACTGAAGTAAACAAGCCTAGCTCCAACTCCATATTTCTTGGTAGTTCAGATATCATCAACAACAGAGAAGATAGTATAATTATAAAGGATTAAACTACTCTGGGTATTGCTAGAAGCATTGCATTATTGCATCAGCTATGCGTAATGAGTTACAATCTGAAAAAGTTGTGACAAAAAAGTCTCACTTAGTTATGAGAGTGGTGAATACCGATAAGGAATGTAAACAAGAGGTAAATGGAAGAATCTCTAGGCGGTAAGTGGTAGAGTGCACGCACAGTATGTAGCACAAGGAGAAAGGGAGATAAAACCATATAGTTGAATGCCCAGCACTAAGATGTTTTCCATAGCAGCGGCAACATCTTTGTTGGTTACAACTCCAAGCACCAAAGATAAAGAGAAAAAATTAGATACCAAAAGTAATACTTCAATCATCTGCATGAAAAATAACCTTTTAGAAGACTCAGAAATCTCTCTTTCAAGCTGAAACAAAAAGGTTTAGGCTTTTTGTTTTTTTAGACTCAGAAATCTCTCTTTCAAGCTGAAACAAAAAGGTCACAGGAAACAAAAATGTTTTCTTTAATTCTGCTAAGTTCGTCAATTTTGTTTTTTCTTCATTGCCAGAAACTATGCTTTTTAAGCAGCTCCATCAACTGATAAATGAAACCAAACTACATAAGAACAAATAGCTACACCATGCAAACAGACAGGTAAGGCTTAGTATGAGGCTTTATTAATAAACCAAAGAGTAAATGAGTGATACTACAAAAATAAGAACTTGGAATCTTGGTGTTACTTCATCCAATACCTGGATAATGCGGTTGCACATTTTCTAAGTGGGTAATCTTTGTTTCGAGCTCTCATATCCTATATAGTGAAAACTATGGCACAGAGCACAATTTCAGTTTGCTACTCTACAATTCTCGAGGAAATATTTCCCAGCATGGCCTTCTATTCAAATCCCTAGAAAATGATTTTTTTAATCAGATCAAACAAGCATTTTTAGGTCAATAAATCATCATATACTATGGCTGCTTTAACTCTATATATGGCTGCTAGTGTTTCCTGTGATCAAATATACTTAAACAAATATACTTGCTTAAAGGCATTATAGTACTGTTTATGCTCAATTCTTAAAAACTCGGCCGGGTGGGGAAAGACCGCCCCACCGGTATTGACTTTCTAGAAGAAGTCTCGGCTTCCCCGACCGAGAAAATCCCCGAACCCTGGCCCCGCCCTGACACTGGGGGCCGTAGCCCATGGGAACCCTGCCTGGGCATGTAAGGGTCCTCAGGCCGACCTGGGCCGTCCACACCAGTGCATTGGCACCGGGGCCAGCGAGGGGATTTTTTTAACCTCAGCCTGAAATTCGCTCCCACGGGGAGTCGAACCCAGGACCTGAGGAATGCCGCTGGGTTTCTCTAACCAACTCAGCTAGAGGCCCTTTGGCTTATGCTCAATTCTTGGTACAAATTTCTCCTTAATTCAGCCATGATTCAAACAAAGTATGTGGCTTGCTGTTTTTTTATTGTTTCAGGTAGTGGAAATGGATCCTACGGACAACCAAGACGAGTTAATGCACGACCTCATTCGTGATAGTACTCGGTATGTAGCTCTAGAGTTTGATGAGGACGAGAACGATGGCAGCCAATTTTTAAACTTGCATTATCATGGCGACGAGGACCAAGATATTAGTGGGGAGGAAGAAGAAAATGTCGACGAAGCCGAGGTATAAAAGTTCAGTGATTCTTTCAGGCATCAGGATAAACGTTTTCTCAATATATATGTTAGGAGCAAGATATTGTTTGTGACACATGCGGCCCAGCTGCGAACAATTTGTTTTATGTTGCTAGCTTTGTTGATGATTTCAGTCCTTGTGTAAGCAGTCATGCTCCAGCTAAAAATTCTTATGAATGTTTCAGTCAATAAGTTACCTAATATCATGATAATTTTCGATCTGGAACCCTTGCTTGCGGGTTATGCAGGTTACGCATACCTGCCGCGACGTCCACTAGTTGCTAGCAACCCGCTTGATAAATTTGCGATTCTTTCAGGCATCAGGATCGATGAAGCCTAAATGGAAACGTGGCTCCAAGAGGAAGATGGTAGGATTTACGACCATCACGGAGATCAACGAAGCAACCGGCGAGCCACTAGCCCCTGGTCAAATTAAGACGACATTTGTAAATCAATTGGGATATCTTGTTAGGGAAACCGTCCCCATAAAGTACAAGCTTTGGAAGAGAAATAAAGTCTCTGATTGACCTGAAGATATCGTGCCAGATTCAGAGAAAGATTTGTTATGGAAAGAGGTGTCGTTGCACTTGAACTTTCCCCCAGGCAAAGCTGACAAAGTAAAGGGATAGGCATTTAAGAAGATGGCAACTCAGTTCGGCTCGTTCAAGAAAAAATTGGTGGCAAACTTCGTCAACAAGGGCCTCACACCAGATTTTGATAAAGTCTAGAAGAAGCAACGAGAGTGGTGGAATGAATTTGTGAATTACAAGCACAGTGCTGACAGCATGGCAGCCTCGATTCAAGGCAAAATGAATGCTAGCAAAAAGAAAAACTTACATAGACTTGGGCATGGAGGTTATAAGGTTGCTGTTCCGAAATGGGAAAAGATGGAAAATAATTTAATTGTAAAAGGAATCGTACCGCAGACCTTGAGTTGGCCCAAACGAGCAAGGTATTACTTCTATGCTCATGGAGGCACACTAGACCCCGACACTGGAATGTTTTTGACTAGCTACGTACTAAGAGAGGGTGCCCAAAGACTCGATGACGCAATGAGGCATATGGAAGAAGGAACCTTCCAGCCCAACACAGAGAATGACGAGCTGACTTACGCTCTTGGGAATGCGGAACACACTGGACGGACCCGAGGCGTGGGCGTAGTTCCATGGAAATATGGCTTTTCCGGAGATCTCGAAACCTACCGAAGCCGATGCAGAAGCAAGGCAGTAGTGACAGAGAAGATCCGTAGCCTAGAAAACCGGATAATGTCACTTGAGGCAACAGTTGGGCAACGCTCGGACCAACCAGCTGCCAATGTGGAGATTAGCCCCCCTTCTCAGCGTCGTAGCAGTGTTGCTTCCACGGAGCACCCTAATTTGGGTGCCGACAGGCCGAGGGACCCCATTGACGACATCACCGTTAGGACCCAATGTGAGCTTCTTGTTCTTTATGGGAAAAAGCTCAAAGTTTGTGCTGAGGGTTATGCGGAAGTCCAAGAAGAAGGCGGGACAATACATTGCCAGCCGATTCCTGAAGGATTCGCCAGAGTCTTTGTTGACCGAATTACTGAAGAACGCTGGGAAGACATGGACCTCCTGATCCCTATAAGTCCTGAAGAAACAGAACAACAACATGCCGTACACACATGGATCGCGTGGCCAAAGCGCGACATAAGATTGGTGCAAGCAGCCACAGACTCCGCTCGGTGCTCAAGGCAAAGATCACCAACGCCAGCTGACAGGAATCCTAGTGTTGGCCCACCTTCTCCACCGCCTGACGGGACCCCATCATGGATCCGCCATCACCAGCCGCACAAAGCGAGCCAATTCCGGCATCATCACCAGCCGCACAACAAAATCAGAGTCAGTGACAGAAGGCATACACGGTACCTTCGGTCCAGCCATCTCATAAGCAGCAAAGAAAGAAGAAAGCGAAGGCTCCAGAAGAGGAAGAGGCAGAAGAATCGTTTCAAACCTTCTTGCTGAAGCGCAAGCTACTGAGGGAGGCTGTGAACAAGAAGCCAGAAATAGATCCGGTTGCAAAGTCACACTTCATTAAAGATCCCACCAAGGAGAAAGAAAGGGAGTCGGATTATGATCGGCAGATCAGAAAGTGCTACAGCAACCCCAAGAATCGGCAGATTAATGCAAAGACCGTTCCCCAGCTCGGAGAGCAGTCCAAATAATCGATCCCTCCGTTGATAGTGCCACGTGAAGAATGTCCTGATGAATCAAGAGATCTGTTGACCATGGCTGGGATGATATTGCAAACTGATCTAACAAGGGCTCAATTGCTTGGGGAGGCCCTACAGAATGCACGCGGCAAGAAAAAGTTTGTACTTGGTGAACCTTTGATATAGCCAGAGTTGCTACCATTCCTACCAACGAGAATGGCCGAGTTACACAAATGGTATGCCGTGCAATGTAAAGCTAATGAATTAGAGATGTTCCCAGCTCGGATTAAAGATGAGCATTTCTGGCAGGGGGCAGATGATGTATATATCGAGTTTGCAGCACTTTACGATTTATACCATCAAGATGCCCTTCACAAGTCCCTCGTGAGTGTATGGTGCATGTAAGTATTGTCTCTCGTTTCATTATTTTTAGCCTTGTGTGTTGACTGATCCCCGTTTTTCTTGTGTCCCATAGGTCAAAAAATTCAAATTTGCCGAAAGAAGAACTTCTATAACGTCGGGTTCTTCGACCCCGATATTATACACGAGAAATCGGTAGCGCAAAAGCCTGAAGAAATAGTCGATGTTATATACAGGGGGTTACGTAAGAATAGCATGTGTCCCTTCATTCTCTTGCCATACAACCATCAGTGAGTCGTTCTTTGTTAGCCTCTTTTTTTCAATCCCTTCGTATTAATAATACTATTTAATAACTATTATAATCAACATTAATTGGTTATGCGTATGTATATGCACAGCTTTCATTGGATATTGCTTTGTATTCGGATTGAGGAGCACAAGGTCTTGGTGTACGACTCGTTAAGGCAAGATAAATCAAAGTACCAAGATCTCATCGAGGTGGTAAATACTCCACGGAGTCGCTACCTCCGCAAACACATAGGCTTGCCCATAGGTCAAATCGAGCCTCTTCGTTGGGTGACTGATTTTCCGGTATGAATATACTCTCGCTACTAATGTCATTCGCAATAAACATCAGAAAAATTCTATATCGTAACCCACATTTGTCCATAGTGTTGGAGACATGAACAAGGAAACAACTTATGTGGATACTACGTATGCGAGTGGATCAACTCTTTTGCAAGTGAAAAAGGGCAAATGACAGTGGAGGCATTCAATGTACGTGAGCACAATCACATCTGCTCATTATTTTAATTCATTATTTTTTATTCTCATGTTTTTATCGAAAAATGTGACAGTGTTGGTGGATGAAAGAAGAACTCATTGAAATGGCTCGGATCAGGGCAATTCAAGAAGCTATATGCGGATTCCTGCTCGATGAAGTCATAAATCCTAAGGACAAATTTCATGGCGATCTTCGTACAAGCGTCGCCAAAGAAGATCCGACGACGGGGAAGCTGATAAATTACTATAGTTGATGTGCTTAATAATTTGTAATATCTCAAGTACTTTTGAACTCCTAAGTGTTCCATACATGACGAATATATTTATATATAATATTAGTGTAATATGCTGTCCTAATATTACTGTGCAATGCAAAGAGTACGACTATGTAGTCACATACGGTAGAAATATGCATAGCCATACGTATAAAAACAAAAAAGAAAAGAAACATAAAGAAGAAAAAACATTTAGTGCCGGCCAGTTATACCAGCCGGCACTAACCTTGCTGCCAGGAGGTAGGCGGGGTCGGGCACGTTAGTGCCGGCTGGTATTTTGGACCGGCACTAACATGCGCACGTTAGTGCCGGTCAGAGTAGCCGGCACTAACGACTGTCACGTTAGTGCCGGCCATTTAGTGCCGGCCACAGGGACCGGCACTAAGCCGTCCTATGACCGGCACTGATGTGCCTTTCTCCAGCAGTGAATATTGGATGGTAGTAAGCATCCAAGTAAGTGTAAGTGATTCAATTTGTCACTTCTTGCAAAATTTATGCTTGTTTTGATTGTGTTGTCATCAATCACCAAAAAGGGGGAGATTGTATGGAACATAGCCCCATTAGGCCATTGTTTGTGATTTTGGTGATTGTATGGCAACATAATCAATGAGACTAATAAGTTTTCAAGTGAATCATATTAGGTCCCAAGGAAGAATACAAAGCCCAAACAAAAACAAGAATCAAAGAAAGAACTCAAAGAAATGCTGAATTGGTTCAAGTTTCACATGAAATAGTAGTTCCGGTTAAACTGATGCATTAAATTGGTGCTAAAAAATTGATCTAATGACATGGAATTATGGATATACTTTTAGAGATTTTCATAAGCTTTCCATAGAATTCAAGATCATCAAAATCGGAGTTTGGAGCAAAAAGTAATGACCAAAACATAGGAAAACTGTTTTCTGTGTGGCACCGGTTACACCGGTGCTCTATCACCGGTTACATTGGTGCTCGAACTTTGGTCAAATGATATGATCTTCAGCCTAATCTTGTAGAGAATTTGACAAGCTTTCCATAGAGTACAAGATTATCAAAATCGGAGTTCGGAGTAAAGAGTTATGACCAAAATATGAAGCAATGTGAAAGCTGATTTCTGAGAGCACCGGTTCAACCGATGATCACCGGTGCTCAAATTTTGGCCAAATGAGATGATCTTCAGCAGAATTTTATAGAGAATTTCACAAGCTTTTCATAGAGTACTAGATCATCGAAATTGGAGTTCGGAGTAAAGAGTTATGAGCAAAATACGAAGCATTGTGAAGCTGATTCCTTTAGCACCGGTCTAACTGGTGCTAACAAAAAAAAGTACTGGTACAATCACTGTAGTATTGACCAGAGAGCATGTTTTTGGATCTAGAAAGTTCTTTTAGCACCGTATAGACCGACGCTATCACCGGATACACCGGTGGTCCCATATTTCAGCTGCAGAACTTGTCAGAAAGGGCCAACGGCTAGTTCAAGCTATTAGTGACCGGTTAGACCGGTGCTTATGCAGAAATGCCTCCAACGGCTACAAACGGCTACTTCAAGTTTGTGGGCTATATATATGGCTTTCCCCGGCCATTTTGGAGTTGCTGGAGTTCTTAGAAGTCACATTCACACCCAAGAACACCTCCAAGCCATCCAAGAGCATAGTGATCAAATCTTTAGTCCTTAGCATAACTTTGTGAGTGTTAGTGCTAGGTTAGCTCTTAAGTGAGTGAGAGAGCAAGGTGTTGTGCCTTGTGCTGTGGTTCTAGAGTGAACCAACATTGTATCTTGGTGCGCCGGCCCCTTGGAGCATTCGTGGCTCGCCGGCATGTCAACGACCCTCCGACTTGGTGTGGAGCGGCGTCAACATCATTGTGCGGGGGATGTGGAGACCCCCACCCTTCTTGGTGAATCTCCTTAGTGGAAATTGGGATCAAAGTGACCGCAGTGACTCGGTGTCCCCGGGAGAAACTTGATTGCCGACAAGCAATAATCTTTGTGAGTGCTTCAACAACGTGGATGTAAGTGTGCCTTTGTGGCTAACCGAATCACGGGATAAATCCTCGTGTCAAAGAGTTTGCTTCCTCTCATCCCTTCTTTAAGCTTCCGCATTTACGTATTGCAATTTTTGTGTGCCTTTACTTTCATAAATTAGTTTCTTGATAGGATTGGCTATAGGTTGCTAAACTCTTTTGGGATGGGAGTTTCACACTAGAAGAACTGTAGTTGTACATTTAGATAGCACGTTTTAGTTTAAGTTTTGTGCAAATTAGTTGGAGCCATAGGTTAAAGTTTTAAATTGCCTAATTCACCCTCTCCCCCTCTTAGGTTAGAGCACCCGATCACTTTCACGGAGGATGAACGGGATTGATTAATTAGTCTGGCAGATGTTGAAGAAACATGCTTCAGCAACATGCCATACATGTGATGCTTTTTTTAAGAAAACCCATACATGTGATGCTAGCTGGATATATTTCTGGGATCTCGGGCCATTGAGGTTTTGAATCTATGTTCCACAGTCGATCGATCGAGTCATCGAGATGTGCCATGATTGATCAATGTTTAATCACGCTGTCCACCATGGCTTGAAGCGATCATGTGGCGAATCCTAGTAGACATACTTATGTGATCCATAACCGTACAGACCCTGTTGATAGATAATAGACCTACTAACTGTCATGATGCCCCAGCCTGCATATATGCATGGTTACCGTCTGATTCCCATATCAGATCATCAAAAACATGGTGCGTTCTTAATTAGTAATATAGGTGTATGTGATCAGCCGACCCATCGATTAGCAAAGTCGAAAATTCATTCCAAAAATATAGTTTTTCTATTGAGGTTGTTACCGCAGGAATCGATCATCCTTGCATCACAAGGTCAGATCAGCCAATGTCCTTTGTTAATGGACACAGCTAATTTAGGGCCGGCCGTAAATTAGACCGGTCGTATGGCCACGACCGCCCATCAATAGTTTGTGCATGCGCGTGAGGGGCAAATAGATAAAAAAAAGTACATCCATGCGCATGATTTCAAAATAAAAAAGATCATTGTTTCCAAACTGAGCATCGAAATCAACATCCGATTGCGCAGTAGTGTTTGGTTCAATAAAAGCTTCAAAACAAGATCTCACACCACTATGTTTTAGTGATATACTTTTTTTTGAGAGAAAGTACTTTTTTGTGCATTCTAATTTGCTTATGATATTTGCAAAAATTACTTATGGGTTTACATAATGTTGTTTTGCATGCCTACATTCAGTTAAGTGTATATTAGTGTTCATATTGTGAACATAGATGGTTTTGTGTCATAGTGGATAAGGGTAAACAACTTTGTTAGGTAGGTGAATGTTGATTACTCGATCAATAATAGGCAATTGTAGCAGAACGGTTGAGCATTTTAACTAATTAATTTTAGCATTTTTTCATTGTACATAAAGCAATTTAAGTGTTTTGAAAAATATTGTCAAAATATATTCAAGTGCGGTCTTGTTTTGAAGGTCTATTCGAAAAAGATACAATTGTGCAATCGAAATTTAAATTTGATGGATAGTTTAAGAACTACAACTTTTTCAAGTCTTGAAATTGCTTGCATGTACCAGTGCTCTTGCAGTGATGGAGGGTCAATTTAGGATACTGTAACCGTACGGCAGGTCGTAATAAAATTATTATCTTAATAAAGACATTACCTTTTTTTGTATGTTGGAACTGGCATTACTACAAAAATGATTCGTAGCAATACCTCGATTTTTTTAGGGGTGGATCAAAATTTCACTCTTTCCTACAAATGGTGCGCGGTTATTTTAGGGGCGGACAAAAATTTCACCTGTTCTTACAAATAGTGTGCGATTACTGTAGTAATCTGGCCGCCCCTAAAAATCCATTTGTAGGGTGGATCACCCCTCCTCCCCCAGCTGCCCCTATAAACAACTTACTGCACAAGCATTCCGATGATTCCGACTAGTGGTTTATTTGAGGGAAAACCGATCCGGACCCTATATGCATGTGTACAAGTGAAGTAACTCTTACAATCATGCTACGAGGATAACGAGATAGACATCCCCACTGCAAAAATGAAAAATTGCCTTAGAGAATGTGTTGGTAGCACCATTCTATGGCATAAATGACATATCTTACTGGTTAGTTAGGTAACTTTATCTGCTCCGGACCATATGTCGCCAGCACCACAATAAGAACCAGCCCTGCCATCACCACAACCACAAGAGGCATCACCAGTGGCTCCAATATCACGAGAGCCATCACCTCAGGTTCCATCATCATCAGCGGCTCTAGTATCATGAGAGCTATCACCGACGGTCTCGCGATCACCACCGGCTTGAACATCACCACCATCACTAAGCCATCTCCACAGACCCCGGTATCATCCCACCACGAGAGCCATCCCCACGGGGCCCAGTATCACCACCACTACGAGAGCCATCCCCACAGACCCCAGTATCACCCCACCAGGAGAGCCATCCCCACAGGCCCCGGTATCACCACCACCACGAGAGCCATCCCCACAGACCCCGGTACCACCATTGGCTCCGCCACCGGTTCGATCATGAGATAACTCCACCGGCCCCGACTCGATCAAAGCTATCTCGAGTGTTACAGCCTTACCAAATCGACAAGGAAGGTTCAGAAATTGTGGATAGATGGCACACCACAAACAAGAAATCGGATGAAAAGGCTAAGAAAGCTAAGTCAATGGATAATCCAGAATATTCTAGTGCCACAAGACGGTCGGTTTTTTCCACACCCCGCACTGACACGGAGCACAAAAAAGTGATAGGGGTTAATGATAGTCAAGACTTAGAAGATGCTCTCTAAACTTTTATTAGGAAAAGACTTGCTACCGGATAGGGAACTAAGTGATTGTCCATGTTATATGCGGAGGTTGCATAATTGGTACAGGAGGACATGTAGATTTAGGCTCAAAACCATATATGCTCCCCATCATCTGGATGTATTCAGACTTAAGGGGGATCAAATCTTTGATATCACATTCGATTTTGAAGACATCCAACACATGTTCCGCCTCCAAGAACTTGGTATTGAAATGATTCGACTCTGGTGCATGTAAGTGCCTCGTCGATACTAATATGTTTAAGTACTGTATATGCCTTAATATTCAATTATCATACATTATATTTTACAAAATGCAAACAATGGATGCCATTATTTTAAATCAAAAGGTCCGGTACCTTGACTCAGTAGCGATTTGCGAGGCTAGGCACACCAGACCAAAATGGATGCCGAACAACGATGACCATCTAAAGCCATTTATAACAAAAGGAAAAAGGTAAGGAACGAAAAATATTTCACCAAGAGACCGTGAATAAGGTTGCGACCTACATATCGCTTATGCTGGAACAATGGCAAGATATGGATGTCATATATACGGCACACCACATCTAGTAAGTCTAATATCAATCATTTCATATAATAAATCATAGCTCTGATTCGTGCCTACAAATCGTATATAATAATTTTTTGCAGGAATCATTGGATTACTTTCCACATACAGTCAAAGAAAGGAAAAGTTCTCATATTTGACTCATTGGATTGGAAAAAGAGTAGATACCAAGAATTCACAGACATCCTAGGACCTAGGATTGTGAGTGAATTTCTTATCTTCCCTATATGCAACATTGTAGTTTATCCATAGAAGATATATACAAAATAACTTTCCATTTCTTTTATTTTAAACAGGGCTTACTGGTTCTAAATTCATAAAGGAGGAGTTCATCCTGCCGACTGAACAAAGGAAATGACTATGTGCACACACTTCCCGTGCCACAAGCAACCTTTCGGTTCTATGTACTGTGGTATGACACGTGTGAGCATATGGTGCAAGGGAGATACACTACTAATCCCGAATGTGTAAGATGGTACTTTTATTAGAGATAAATGCATGCATATACGTACATTATTTTTTACTGTAAATAACACTTGCTTAAAATTTTATGTCTTAAATAATTTAAGGATCATCCTGAAATGCAATGTGGACAGCTCCACGAGAAACAACTTCTAAATGTGGTCGATGATTTGTGCCGTTTCATTCTGCATGAAGTGGTGAACATGAAAGGCAAATTTTTTGATGAAAGACAAGAACTAGCAATGAACGATAAATACATTTAACTTCATGAGTGGCATAATCAAGGGCACGGTGCCCCCTAATGTAGCGTCCTTAGGGAGTAGGGGGAAAATATGTATTCAATGTGAACTATAATGATGTACTCTAATGATATTTTATTTTCATATAATTTAATTTTGTATGTGTACGTATTTTTTATCTAACATATTTGATGTCTCGATCGCGGACAAGTTTGATAGGTCGAAATCGCAGGAATCCAATTTTTAAAAAATAGCGAGAAACAAAAACATACATTTTAAATTCGAATAGCTGAATTTTTTTGGCGGATTTGGAACCCAAGTCCAGAAGCGGGCCTCCCCCAATCCGCCCCTACAAATGGATTTTCAGGGGCGGATGGGGTGGCCCATCCCTGAAAATGCATTTTTAGCTGTGAAAACTAGCCGCGGTTGCGAAATCTGCCCCTAAAATGGGTTTTTACCTGCCCCTACATACCCTTTTGGTAGTAGTGTGGTGATAAATAGTCGCTACGCAAATGGAAACGGAAAAGTATGTTGGTATGTTGCTCATAAAGTAAAAAGGATACCAAAGCATACAAACTAATAACCATCCAAACTTTGCGTTTTAGGTCCAACAATTTTATATTTACATGTTAATGCCCATGGCCTTGGCCAGTTGTATTAATCTATTTAATTTTACTCCATATAAACTGATAGTTTAGGCTATTTTAATGTACTACATATATATACTCATGAATCCTGATCAACTAGCCTTGACTTAGTCATTACTAGTACGACTTGATTACCAAAAACCCAAATCAATCACATATTCAAATTGGATATGTTTGAATTATGCTACGTACTGACCGCATGCTATATAATGAAATGATAATGCGTGTATATTGATCTCAGACATCCTGAACTGCAAACGGCTACTGAAAACACCCAGAAGCCAAAAGCCAAGGCCCAAGAGCCACCTGATGTTGTTTTGCACGTACTCCATAACTGAGAATGTCGGAAAGGTGAGGAATGTGGAGTACTCTCTCCTGGCTATGATGAGTGAATTGTCAACCGTGCGGTGTGATCGGTTACTTGGTCTTTGGTTGCAGGTACATGGGCGTCGAGTGTCGACGGAGAGCTGCCGTGGAGGAGCTGTGGCCGATGGACCGTGCGGTGGACGGCGGTGAAGGGCAGCCGGGACCGGAGCTCGGGCTGGGCGGCAGCTGTGGCGTCCACTCCTGGATCGAGGGTGCAAGTGCCGGTGGATGGTGGGTTTCTTGGTTTGCGCCACAAAACCAAGTTGGCGGACGGCGGTTGAAGACGCCAAGTCATGGAGGCACGGGCGTCGGTCTCGGGACTGGCGGAGAAACAGGTGTCGACGGCGTCTAGGGCCTCGCTGCGGGTGAGGAGGTGACGGGCGTCGGGCGGCGTCTAGGGTCGTCAGAAGGCCGAGGCGGGAACGGCGTCTAGGGCCACGCCGTGGAGGCGGGAATCTTCCCGCGCGTGGAGTTTTGGCGGTTTTCTCAAAACCGGCCACCTACCCGGGTTTCGCGGACCCTCCAAAACCGAGGACCATATCTTCATCCCCACGGCGGCATCGCGGAAAAGACTTCGACTCGAAGAAAGAACCTTGGCCGTCGGATGAGTCCTTGTATCTTTTTCCGGTTTTGCCCCTACGGGCTTTCTAGTGTCTAGTTAAGTCTAGGGGTATTTTAGTCTTTTAGTTCTAGAGTTAGTGGGCTTAAATATCTCTCACCCACTCTCTCCTCTCTCTCCCTCTTTGGCAGGCGCCCAGACCGCAGCACCCTTTTCTCCCGTCGCCCTCTCTCCCTCTCTCTGTTCTTCTCCTTTCTTCTCTAGGGGTAGAATTTGAGGCATGGATTTTTGAGACTTTGTACTGAGATTGAATGGGAAAGGAGGCCCTTCCCTCCTTGTGCCCTCCGGGGTTTTCAATTCGATTCAATTTCGTACGTCTCTTGCCTTCCATGAGCCGAGTTTTGGTCTTCATGTGTTCATTCTTTGTGTGCGCGATTGTGGGTAGATCTTGATTATTTCATGACTCCTTGGAGTGATTCTAATCCATCTAGCCTAGTGCTAAAACCCCCGGAATCAAGAGTCTCCACAAATCGAAGTTTTTTGTGTTCTAGAGAAAACCCCGCTCTTGCTCTGATTTCTTCCGATTCCTCTTAATCCATGAGAACTTTCGTTGAAATCTTTTGGGGATGTGTTCTTGAAGTCATCATCTTCATATCCCCAAAATTTGAGCTCCTTTGGACTTGAATTGATCCCCCAATCATCAAGATTTCCAAAGGTCGCGGGCTGGAAAAATTGTTTCTGTGCACGGGCAAACTTTTTCCTATCACCGGTTAAACCGACGCTTGTGATATGTTGCGTCGGTTCAACCGGTGAGTTGGTTTTTCGCACTTTAGAGTTTTTGGACTTTCTGCTTGGTTGTACCGGTGCTTTAGTTCCACGAGCATCGGTTCAACCGATGAAGCTTTACTAAGCTCTCTCTGCGTGCTGTTTTTGCTCGTTGCACCGGCGTATAGAAGTTCATCAATGTCGGTTTAACCGGTGCTGTAAGCATCTAGGCCCTCAAGGTATGTTTCGGTACTTATTTAGAGCTAAGTATGATTCCTTTAAAATGCTAGCTCATGAAAATTGCAATGATATGTATTCTCGCTTGAATGTCATTGTCAAGGACATTAATGCACTTGAAATATCCAAAATTGACAGTGCCTCCATCAATCGCAAGATTCTCATGCTCCTCCCGAAGCCCAAGTATAACATCATCAATGCTATGCTTCAAAAGGAGAATCTTGACACAATGGAAGTGGGAGAACTTGTGGGCGAAATTCGCGCTCATGAAATCCCAACTTCAAGCAAATCAATTGCTCTAAAGACCAAGGCAAACAAATCCCGCAAGCTCAAGATGATCAAGCAAGAATCAAGCTCAAGCAATGAAGAATATGATCATCATGAAAGCTCATCCGATGTTGAAGATGATGGAGAATTTGCTCTCATGATGAGAAAGTTCACACGCTTGAATGACAAGATCAATAAGAAGGGTTTCAACTTTGACTCTAAAAAGGGAATGTTCCGGCCAATGGATGTCAAGAACAAAATTTTCTACAATTGTGGAGAAAAAGGTCACATCCGTCCAAATTGCCCCAAGCCGGACAAAAGAAACAAAGATAACAAGAGCAAGCATCGCCATGATTCAAGCGATGATGAAGAAGAAGAAAGGAAGAACAAAAACAAGAAATTTGGGAAGAAGAAGAGCCATGACAAGAAGACCAAGCTCTTCCCAAAGAAAAAGGGCAACACCAAGAGAAGTTTCTTGGTAGAAAAACAAGAGTGGGTGACCGATGTCTCATCAAGCGAAGAATCAAGTGATGAGGAAGAAGATATCGTCACCATCGCCCTCACCAATGAAGAATCATCGCTACCTCCACCTCCAATGTGCCTCATGGCCAAAGGTAACTCTAAGGTATGTGAGAGTGAAGATGATAGTGATGATGAGCTTGACCCTAATGAATTTGCTAACCTCATTAATGAGTATACATCCGTTATCAAGAGGGAAAAGGGCAAAGTCAATGTTCTTGAGAGCACTCGTGCCAAGTTAGAGCTTGCCCACTCCGATTTGCTTGGCAAGTACAATAACTTGCTCAAAAAGCACAATGAGTCACTTGTACTTGCTAAGCAAGTTGAAGAGAGCCACAAAAAGCTTAAACAAGAGCATAGGGAGTTGGCTCACAAGTATCAAGAACTTGAATTTGCCTATGAAGCAATTGACCCAAGTCTTGAGAACTTTGCTCATGAAACTATTGAGAAGGTCAATGCTTCTACTTCATGTGATGACCTACTCATTAATGCAAATGCTACTAATGCTTTGCCCGAGCTTGTACCTTCTAGGGAAAAGGAATTGATGGATCAAGTAGCAAGCCTCAAGAGTAGTGTGGAGAAGCTCTCAAGAGGAGAATACATCCACAAGGAGATTCTCTTCAACAATGCCCGTGACTATGGCAAGAGAGGTCTTGGTTCATTTCCGGAGCCAATCATAGCTACTACTCCTTCTCCGGAGATCAAGATTAGCTTCATCAAGGAAGTTGGTTCATATTGCCAACATTGCCAAGTCACCGGGCACCACACTAGGGAGTGCACTTTACCATCACGTCATCTTCCTAATTTACCCAAGAATTACTCATCAATGTTTCAAAATAACCATTTTCTCTTGAGTAAAGTGAAGGGCAAGGTGAAGGCCAAATTCATTGGCAAACTCACTAAGGAGTCAAAGAAGAAGCTCCCCAAGCAACTTTGGGTCCCAAAAGCTCTTGTCACACATGTGCAAGGCCCAAAGCATGTTTGGGTTCCTAAAACTCAAAAGTGAATTCTCATATGTGTAGGTGAACTACAAAGCCGGTGGAAAACATTGGGTACTTGATAGCGGTTGCTCTCAACACATGACTGGCAATGATAGCATGTTCACCACTCTTGAAGACCCCGGAGATCATGAACATGTCACCTATGGTGATAATTCAAGGGGAAAAGTTTTAGGTTTGGGTAGAATAGCAATTTCTAAAGATTTATCTATTTCTAATGTCTTGTTTGTAGAAGCACTTAGTTTTAATCTCATTTCTATTGCTCAATTGTGTGATCTTGGACTAACGTGTGCCTTTGACAAGAATGGTGTTGTAGTAACTCACGAAAAAGACAAGTCATTGGTATTCACGGGGTTTAGGCATGGCAACATCTATTTAGTGGATTTCTCTTCAAAGCAAACAAGCACCATGACATGCCTCTTCACCAAGTCGTCTCTTGGGTGGCTTTGGCATAGAAGAATTGCTCATATTGGCATGAGCAACCTCAAGAAAGCCCACAAGAGAGGGATGATCACCGGCTTGAAGGACGTCACTTTTGACAAGAACAAGTTATGCAAAGCATGTCAAGCCGGGAAGCAAGTTGCAACACATCATCCCATCAAGACGATGTTGTCTACCTCCAAGCCGCTCGAGCTACTTCACATGGATCTTTTTGGTCCAACTACATACAAGAGCATTGGTGGTAACCTCTATTGCCTAGTAATTGTTGATGATTTTTCACGTTACACTTGGGTTATGTTTCTAGGCGATAAGGGTGAAACTCCGGAACTCGTCAAGACATTTGCAAGAAGAGCTCAAAGGGAGTACAACTCCCCAATAGTGAAGATCCGGAGTGACAACGGCACCGAGTTCAAAAATATGAAGAATGAAGAATGGTGCGATGAAGAGGGCATCAAGCATGAGTTCTCCGCCACCTACACGCCTCAACAAAATGGAGTGGTGGAAAGAAAGAACAAGACACTCATCACCCTAGCAAGAGCAATGTTGGATGATTATGGCACGTCCGAGAAGTTTTGGGCGGAAGCAATCAACACAGGCGTGTCATGCATCCAACCGAGTGTATTCTCACCGACTCCTCAAGAAAACTCCATATGAGCTCATCACCGGGAGGAAACCTAAATATATCCTACTTTCGAGTCTTTGGTTGCAAATGCTTCATTTACAAGAAGAAAAGGCTCGGTAAGTTTGAGAGTAGATGTGATGAAGGTTTCTTTCTTGGTTATGCATCAAACTCCAAAGCATATAGAGTATTCAATCAAACCTCCGGGTTAGTTGAAGAAACATGTGATGTGGAGTTTGATGAATCTAATGGCTCCCAAGAGGAGGTTGTTGGCTATGACAATGTAGGTGATGATGAGATTGATGAAGCTTTGAAGAAGATGTCCATTGGGGATATCAAGCCGGAAGAGGTGCATGAATGCAATGATCAAGGGGGAGGACCTTCCTCATCTACACCAAGCACCTCCACGGCGCCCCAAGTGGATGAAGATCAAGAAAAAGATGATCCACTACCTCAAGAAGATGTGCCAACACCAACACCCCAAGTCCAAGAACAAGAAGAGCAAAGTGTTCCACCACAAGCACAAGTCACATAAGATCCACCCCAACAAGCATCCACGCAAATACCGCTAGTGAAGCATGGTCGCATCTCCAAGGATCATCCAATTGGTCAAATCATTGGTAGTCCTTCCAAGGGAGTAAGAACTCACTCTAAGCATGCTTCATTTTGCGAACATCACTCGTTTGTTTCTTGTATTGAACCCACTAGCATAGAGGAAGCGCTTGAGGACTCGGATTGGGTGATGGCCATGCAAGAAGAATTGAACAACTTCACCCGCAATGAAGTTTGGGTCCTCGAAGCTCCTCCTAAAGACATGAACATCATCGGCACAAAGTGGGTCTTTCGAAACAAGCAAGATGAACATGGGGTGGTGATACGCAACAAAGCAAGACTTGTGGCAAAAGGGTTTTCTCAAGTCGAAGGTTTGGATTTTGGTGAAACTTTTGCTCCGGTCGCAAGACTTGAAGCTATCCGTATCCTTCTTACTTACTCTTCACATCATAACATTAAGTTATATCAAATGGATGTGAAAAGTGCTTTCTTAAATGGCGTTATTAACGAACTTGTTTATGTTGAGCAACCTCCCGGGTTTGAAGATCCGAGGAATCCTAACCATGTTTATAGGTTGCACAAGGCACTCTATGGGCTCAAACAAGCTCCAAGGGCTTGGTATGAGAGGCTTCGTGACTTCCTAATCATGCAAGGCTTCAAGATCGGGAGGGTGGACACCACGTTGTTCACAAAAGACGTCAACGGGGATCTTTTCATTTGTCAAATTTATGTTGACGATATTATCTTTGGCTCAACTAATGATTTACTAAGCCATGAGTTTGCTACCATGATGTCTAGGGAATTCGAGATGTCCATGATTGGCGAATTGACCTTCTTCCTTGGTTTTCAAGTCAAACAAATGAAGGAAGGGACATTCATCCATCAAGAAAAATATACTAAAGATATCTTGAAGAAGTTCAAAATGGATGAGTGCAAGCCAATCAAGACTCCCATGGCAACAAATGGGCATCTCGACTTGGATGTGGACGGTAAACCGGTTGATCAATCCCTCTATCGTTCTATGATAGGGTCTTTGCTTTACCTTACTGCATCTAGGCCCGATATAATGTTTAGTGTGTGCTTGTGTGCCCGCTTTCAAGCTAACCCAAAAGAATCACACCTTTTGGCTGTGAATAGGATCCTTCGGTATCTTAAGCACACCCCTAGCATAGGCTTGTGGTACTCCAAAGGCGCTAGCTTAGATCTCTTGGGATACTCGGATTCGGATTTTGCCGGAAGCCGTGTGGATCGCAAGAGTACCTCCGGGGGTTGCCACTTGCTTGGGCGTTCTCTAGTTTCTTGGTCAAGTAAGAAGCAAAATTCTGTGGCTTTGTCCACCGCGGAAGCGGAATATATAGCGGCCGGTGCATGTTGTGCCCAAATCCTATATATGAAGCAAATCCTTTTGGACTTTGGTGTGAAACTAGATAGGATCCCACTCCTTTGTGACAATGAAAGTGCCGTAAAAATTGCCAAGAATCCGGTTCAACACTCTCGCACAAAGCACATTGATATTCGCCATCACTTCTTGCGTGATCACGAAGCCAAAGGAGACATTTCTCTTCAAGGTGTGAGATCCGAGGAGCAATTGGCGGATATCTTCACAAAACCATTAGACGAGAGTACTTTTATAAGGCTAAGGAACGAGCTAAATGTGTTAGATGCGGCAAACGTCATGTAAGATGCCTTGTCATATAGAAAAATGCATACATATAGGACACTTGTCTAATCATGGTAAGATAGTGATGAGCAATGGTTTAGCTAGAGGTGGTGGTCCACTTGTTTTCTTCTAGGCTTGTAGAAAGGCTCATCATGAAGAAGCTTCTCGTGGGTTCAAACTTGACAAGTAGATCTTAATTTCTTGTTATGCATTTCTTGTCATATAGATGTGCACTTCATGTTTAATTTACTTTCGCATGTGGTTGTAGTTTGCATTATCATTGCATGCGTAAGGGTCACAAAGGAGATCACTTGATGAAAATGAGACTTGTTTCATATACAAGATCTTAATTCATGAAAAGTGAAAAGAGCAAAATATTAGGTGCGCTATTGCCTAGTGAGCAATGTCATGACGAGTTTGAAGCTTTCCATCTTCAATATTCCTATGACATGGCTCATACATTTTATTTGGCGCTTTGTCTCTCTTGCGGCTTTTACTTGTGTTTGAAAAGAAAATTATTTAAGCTAGTGTGCTATCCTATTTGCTTTGAGGGGTAAAGCCGCCTATGCAAGTCCATTAACTTGAGTTTAGTTGAATTTTATAAGTTTATTGGACTTAGCATAGAAGAGTAAGCTAAGAGAGGGGTTTTTGGCTGCACCGGTTAAACCGACGCTCAACGGTTCTATAACCATCGGTTTAACTGGTGTTACTAAGTTGTGTCTCAGCTCGGTCAGTTTCAGGCGTTCAACCGGCGTATACAAAAGTGAAAGCATCGGATCAACCGGTGAACGTAACACAGTTTTGACCTGTCAATCAACCGGTGTTAGCAGCAATCAACCGGCGAGTTCAATTCGCATATCGTCGGTTCAACCGGCGTTCAGATGGATTTTTGCAGAAGTCTCGGGTGAGCTGCACCGATGCAATCAACCGGCGCTCTAAACCTAGGCATCGTTTTAACCGGCGTTAAGGAAAAATGCGGGCCCACATGTCATATATCTCTCTCACCCGCGTACTCTGTCTCTCTCTCTCTCCTTTCTCCCTTCACGCCGCCACCGCCCCGCACCCGGGTCAAGCCGCCGCCGCATTCATCCCAGTGCCGCCGCTCCACCTTGCCGCCGCCTGTGCACGCCATCACCAGCACTCCACGCGCCGCCGCACCCTCGCTCATCTGCAGCCGCCGCCGCGCGCAAACAGTGCCACCGCCGCTCGCACTTCGCCCGCGCGCCACCCACCTGCGCCGGCCGCACGCACCTCCATCGCCAAGCGCCGCCAAGCAACTCACCCCCACGCCATCCACGCCGAAGCCGCAGTCTCCACGCCTCCAAGCCTCCACACTGTTCACGCCGCAACCGCAGCCATTCCCCGCTCACCAGGTGTTCGAGGTTTTGCCTAAAAGAGATGGGTCGCGAGAAAAGGAAGGGGAAGGAGGTAGTTGTGGAGAAGCCTGTCCGCAAGCGGACTCACTCGGAGAGAGAGGCCGAGAGGGCCGAGATGGTGGCCAAGGCCGCCGAGGAGCAGGAGTCAGGCCGTGCTCGCCCGTTTGCGATCAGGGATCCGCAAGCCAGGGGCAGGGCCAGAGGCCGAGGCATGGGCCGAGTCAGAGGTGCCAGGGCCACCAGAGCCACGACTGAGGCAGCAGTAGCAGAGTCAGATCGTTCACTTTCAGCTGCAGAGTCAGATGCAGATACAGAGGCAGAGCAGTCTCAGGGGCAGAGCACACCAGAGTCACCGACACTACGATGTTCTGGCCGCACTCGGCAGATGTCCCCAGCAGGAGACACTTCGCCAGCGACCGAGCGTCGCCCTGGACCGAGGACGCGAGGAGGTCACCAGCCACAGGAGCCTCGCAGGTCCACAGCAGCAACAGCAGCAGCTCGTAGAGCCGAGGCCCTAGAGGCCGAGCGCACAGTGTTCCGTATGGACACTGTTGTGCGTCTGGAGCCAGGTGTGCTGCTCCAGAACTTGACCAAGGCCAATGCGGCGAAGGTCAAGAGGCTCAGGTGGAGTGTTCAGGAGGAGGACTGGTTCCCCGTGACCCGTGACAACAGGGTCGACCGTAGGTTCTGGACGCTTCTTCAGGCCAGTTTCTACGAGACCTACCAGAGGCGGGGCCACAGGATCTTCCCGCACAGAGTGCTTGACTAGGTGTCACTGAGGACAGCCGCAGGGGGAGCAGACGTCAGAGAGCACTTCTCTCACTTCAGGGGCCTGCCCAGGTTACTCCAGATAGAGCAGAACAGATACATCGAGGACTGGGTTAGAGTGTTCTATGCCACAGCTTGGATAGCTCCAGAGCGCAGAGCAGTGCACTTCGTGTTTGGAGGCCAGGTCTTTGGTCTGTCCAGAGCGACGATAGCAGGGATACTTGGAGTTGACTTGGTTGACGTCTCCTTGCACGAGATGGTTTACGGAGATGCAGATCCTCCGCGCAGAGCGATGATTGGCGGGATTGCACCTTCTCACGAGGCGATCTCTCAGTGCTTCCGCCAGCCGTTCCCTGCCTCCTACGCTAGAGTTCCCAGCCTGCTGACCCCAGAGGCGTATGCAGTACACATGGCCCTCTGGAGGACGTTGCTACCGAGGAGTGGCTACCCAGAGGGGTTTACAGGTTTGCAGCAGTTGCTACTACTTCACATCCTCACTCACGAGCCGTTCGATATTGTTGACTTTATTCTGGCTGAGATCGAGGATGTGATCACTGACGGGATGGGGATCGTGAGGCAGTTCCCCTATGCACACTGGATCAGCTATATTTGCTCGATGATTGTACCAGCAGAGTCACCTGTCAGCAGTGTGTACCGTCAGGATGAGGCTCCCCGGTTCCCAGTTTACCGACCGACAGCACCACAGGACCGGAGGAGGGGCAGACAGGCTGATAGAGCAGCCATGGCACAGTTGTCACCAGAGGCACAGGCCCGTGTGGCACAGGAGGATGAGGCACTGCTAGCCGCCGAGGCACAGCTTCCCGGAGGAGAGGATGAGATACACTGGTCTGAGCTTGAGTCAGACTCCTCCGAGGACGTGGAGTACTTCCCTGCAGCAGCCCCAGCTAGTCACGACCACGAGGCAGGGGGGTCCAGAGAGCCAGCCCCAGAGTCAGCCGCTGCTGCTACAGTTTCTGAGTCCCAAGTGTCTCAGCCGTCCGAGCTCACCGCACTTCTACAGCAGCTTGTGACTCAGCAGAGAGAGGACCGGCTTGCACAGGAGGAGGCCAGGAGAGCCCATGAGGCTCAGCTTGCTGCTATACAGAGGGAGGCCGCCCGAGAGCGGGCTGCGACCGAGGAGCGTTTTGTCGGGCTTATCGACAGAGTTTCACAGAGGACAGACGCTCAATTTCAGCAGATGCAACAAGGGATGATGGCGATGTTCGGGATGATCTCACAGCTTTACACTCACACCGGACTTGCCCCGCAGCAGCCAGGACTTCAGGGTGTTGCAGCACCTCAGCTTGCGGTCACACCAGCTCCTCCTCCAGTTACTACTGCAGCTCCTGCTCTCTCAACGACACCGGAGACCACGTTCTCGATGTCAGCACTTCTTGGGTCTGCCGGTCGTCCACTGTTCTCGCCACTGCCAGCGACTACACTCTTCCAGGACTCACCGTCGATAGTCGCTCTCCCCGTCGTTCCACAGACACTACTTTCAGGGGGAGGAGGAGAGGGGTCCTTACTTCAGCAGTCGACACAGCCGGCAGCTTCAGCACTCACTACTTCAGATGTTGACATTTCTTCTGCTGAGCCGGTTACCACGTCTACGGACCCTCTTCTAGGCAGTGCTAGCACGAGAGCCTCTACCACAGCTACACCCCCAGTCACTTCAGATCCAGCAGGCGGTTCTGACCAGCAGCTCCCGTCTATCACCGAGGGTACACCGTCCGACGACGACGACGACAACCCGGACCGTTTCCTCGCCGTACCGCAACAGCCGGACCAGTAGCTCGCCTTTTTGGTGCTTTGATGCCAAAGGGGGAGAGAGAGTTGGAGTCAGGGGGAGGGTAGAGTTAGAGAGAGCTCGTAGTTATCAGGACTTTGATTCTTTGTATCACATTTGGTGTTAGTTCATGGATATGTACATTTGTCGCTTGAGTATGCTGTGCTTTGAGACATATCTATGGATTTCGTTTGAGCCGTTGAGCTCTTTGGTCTTTTTTTCGAGTTTGCTTGTGTTTATCCTGTTTTATCTTTCTCGCTCTCTCGTTATTTATGTTTGTGTTGTCATCAATCACCAAAAAGGGGGGGAGATTGTAAGCATCTAGGCCCTCAAGGTATGTTTCGGTGATTAATGACAACCATTATTGTGACTAATGAGTTTGTGCAGCTTAATAGATCATTATCGCTCATTTGGTCATATGTCAAAAGAGGCCCCTCAATTTCATTATTCAAAAAGGCAATCTCGGTATTCAACTCAAGATTATGTCAAGACTAAGGATCTTTCTAGTCCTAAGTGTCATAAGGCTGAGAAGGACACTTAGGTTAGTATAGGTTTTATAGTTTTGTAGAGGTCGCACTATTAAGAGGGGTTAAGGTCAAGAAACTTGAGCATGGACATGATCAATCAAAAATGGATGCACACTATGGTCACTCAAGTTCCTGGAAGTTCAAATAAGTGGCTTTCAACTTATATCTCAAGAATATTTGGATTTCATTCAAGACTCAAATCAGAAAAGGCAAAATCAGAAAAAATCTTTAACACCGGTTTAACCGACGCTCTCAATTTTCTATACGTCGGTTAAACGAAGTCAGCAGAGTCTGGACAAGTCAATACACCGGTTAAACCGACGTGTTTGAATTTAACGTCGGTGCATTAGTCCAGAGTTGGTTTTTCCTGGGTATTTCAAGTTCTATACACCGGTTGAACCGACGCTGTTTGAAATGGGACGTCGGTGCAATTGACTAGTGAGATGGTATTTCCAAGGATTTTAGAAGTTGTACTCACCGGTTAAACCGACGATAGGTTTGAGTTAACGTCAGTGCAGTTGTCCAGAGACTTGGTTTTTCAGTTGATTAGTGGACAACTACACTCACCGGTTAAACCGATGATACGTCGGTTAATCTGCCCAAGTTGTAACGGCTAGTTTTCAGAAGGGGCAGTTTACTTTCATCGGTTAAACCGATGCTGGCTATTGGAGGGACGTCGGATTAACCGGCGCTACGCAGTTTTCTGGCAGCTTTTCTCCAACGGCTCTATTCGTGTGAGCTGCCTATATATACCCCTCCAATGGGTCATTTTGCTACTCTTGACACCAGGCAACATCCAAACACTCATACTATAGTCAAGAGCCACCTTGAGCTTCATCTTTCACATACTTGTTCATTCAATCAATCAAGAAGCAAGATTAAGGACTTGAGTAGAGAGAAGCTTGTGTGCATCCGTTCTTGGTGATCGGTTCTTGCTCAAGTGAAGGCCTTAGCTTGTTACTCTTGGTGATTGGCATCACCTAGGCGATCTTGGTGATCGAGGTGTTTCTCGCGGAGCTTGCCAAGGATTGTGGGAGCCCGGAGAAGAAGATTGTACGTGGCTTGATCTCCACCACGCCGGGATGGTGAACGGAGACTCTTAGTGAGCGCCCTCGTCTCGGTGACTTGGGAGGTGACAAGACTCTTTGTGAGTGTCACAACGTGGATTAGGGGTGTGTGCCAACACATCGATACCACGGGAAAAAAATCCGGCCGTCTCTTGTCCATTCTCTTTATTTCAAGTATTTTCTTTCATGCAATTTATTCATGTGCTTGACTTAGAGATCATAACTTAGCTCTACCTTGCTAGACTTTTCTTCTCATTATATCTCTCATAGCTTGTGTAGGTAGCTTAGTTATCCGGTTGGTGAATTGGTGCCTTACTAGCATTGCATAGGTTAAGGTTGCTTTATTGTGTTTTAGAATTTGAAAAAGGCCCAATTCACCCCCCCTCTTGGTCCATCGATCCTTACAGGTGCTCAGTACAGTTCGTTTTGTTGCCTCTCTGGACAACTGCACCGACACTTGAGTTTGATTTTGTCGGATCATCCGGTGTACTATCTCCGGTTGAACCGACGCTGTTTAAACCGTAGCGTCGGTTTAACTGGTGAGTGATTCTTATCTGCTGCCGGCTCTGTGACGTTGGTTGAACTGGTGAAGATTTTCTTCACACGTCGGTTTAACCGGTGTTCATATACCGTGCTATCTTTGCTGCTTGCTCTCCGCTCTTGATCCGATCTCTTCGCGGCTTGCTCCTAGAGTTTTTGCTTGGTGTCTAGCTCAGCTATAGCTACACTTTGTACACTCTAGAAGAGAGGGTTTGGGTGTACTCATGGGACTTGACCAAATCGGTTTCGCTCGTGAATTTTTTAATTGGCTCCCATTCACCCCCCCCCCCCTCTGGTCGCCTTTTCGGTCCCTCAAAAGGTAGCAATGCAATCAGGTACAGCCAAGAAGTAATTCCACACACAGGTGACTAGTAGGTCTAAGTCTGCAATTATATATGCATCCAAATCAAATTAATACTACATCAAATTGGCATGGTTGCCATTATTTATCTGAGTTTCGTCTTCATTCATTTGTTTGGTCTCTACTTTCTTCTACGGCCGGGCTTTAGTGAGCTACTGAGAATCTCAATGTTTTCTTGAAAATTTTCGCAGTAGAAAATGTTCCCATCCTTCTAAAGTTTTACAAAATTTAAATATTCCTATCAATATTTTATTAAATCATAGAACCTTAGGTGAAAAGGGACCCATGTTTTTTGTTTTTCTTTCCACTATTGTCTTCTATCTTTATTCATGTTAAGCTTCACAGATTTTCATGACATTTTTTGGGTTTTCAAGAAACTAACGGTACAAACTATTTTGACTGGTGCGAATTTGGTGTAAAAGTGTCGTTTTTAGAAAGAACTATAATTGGACAGCACAAAAAGTGACACCAGCAGATTAATGGCAAAGTTGGAGATTCATGTTTTGTTTGCATAAAGGAAATATTAATCCCTTTCAATTCTTTTGTTGTACCACTGTATCGTAAATTTGGTGTCTAGATATCTGCAGCATTTTTTGATAGTATTTGACAACATATATATAGGCGATTCAGGATATAGACTAACTAATTAGACAAGCTTCACTGCTTAAAAGTATATACTAATATCTCTTCAAAAAAAGTATGTACTGATATGTAATAAGGTCGTCATCAAAAGAAAGTTATTAACTGACAATAAGTTAGATGCATGATAAGGTGCTGAGGTCCCTCTTAACATTATGAATTTCTTTTAATAAATAACTTTATTCATATGGTCTCAGATATTTAGAAACTGTGTTGGATGGATGCATGCTTTCAGAAAGCTAAACATACTGACTAGAATTAAGTGCCTGTTCAGAAGATTGATTGTATATGCGTGGTGGACCTTTTTCTTGGAAATACTTACAAACAAATTAATGAAGCAACTTGTAGGTGATAACTTAAGCCCTGGACTAGATAGATGAACCTTCCTGGGAGTTAGTAAGTGGCTGATATCATCACCCCCATCAAAGAATGATTTGTACCTGATTGATTCATATTAATTAGTGACATGAATCAACCTAATCCAGTCACAATCTCGATCGCAAGCCTACAGGGAAAACGAAAGGCGCCGCACCATATAATACATCTTGATTTCGATTGTATAGAGATTGGTCATCAACTTAATAACAATTCCATTATTGCACATGTAAATGAATATGCCGCGCCAGCTGCACTCATATGTGTTCGTGACACATGAAAGAAAGACGAAACATAGTATCATATATACATGACCACTAACTCCATGAATACGTTCTATACGACATAGTACAATAATGACAAGATTTTCTATATGCATTTTGTTTTGTCTTACATCTTGGAGGAAGACACAGATCGAATTTTAATTACGTACTGACTGCATCAAACCTACTTCAACTGTTCTACTGCAAATAATGTGGGTACACTACTACAGAATTGGCCATTGCCAACGGGCTATCACCGCCGGTTTAACATGAACCGGCGGTGATGAGGTATCACCGCCGGGTCCCGAGTGGGTGGCCGTAGTGGCCGTTGGAACCGGCGGTGATGCTGATTATCACCGCCGGTTCTTGTTACGAACCGTTGGTGATGTCCTGCGGGCATATCACCGCCGGTTTGTAACACGAACGGTTCGTGTTACAAACCGGCGGTGATAAGCCTGTACAGTACAAAACCCCAACCCCTCCTTCCTCCTACCACCTTTCTTCTCCAACCCGACGGCCACACCTCTCTCCTCCATTGTTGCTGCCGGATTTTGCCGAAATTCTCATGAAACCTCACCATTTTTGATGTATTGGCTCCACCAACTTATTCTAAGGTTAGCAGCCTCCGGGCAACGATCACTGTGGGTTCTATGTAATGCATTATATGCACTGCTACACCGGCGATTGCAGAAGCGCCGAAATGGTTTGTATGAAATGGTTAATTGATATATGTTCTTGTGTCTTGAATTTTCTAACTTGTCTAATATCTTGTTGTTGTGTCATTTTTTTTTCCAGAACACTGAGTTGGATTCACGTGAATTGCTCATGGGCGAGCTAGTAGCACTTCAAGAAGAACTAGCTGGATGGCTTGTGGACTACGTGGTGAAGCCAGGATCTGAGTACAGCATAATCTAGGTGTAATGTCTAGATCGTATCGTTCTTGTCAAGCATTGTAATATATTTGGTGTATGGACTAGATGTTCTTAAACTTGATGCGTGGACTCTATATTTTTTATTATGATGTTTGAACTCTCTCATTTGATTTTTTCCATGTCTACGAGAATTTATGCAAAGGACCAAAGGTATGTATACACCCATTTTAAGCCGCCCTTGCTTGCAGGTCAATCACTTTAATTCAACTTCTTATGATCCTTATCTGTGTTACTGCAGAATCTGTGGTCGTGGTTTATCAATGATGAAGTTGCAGATAATGTTTGTACTTCTAATTCTACCTTGCTTTCACTAGCACTGGCTCTGGTTGCCTTCTCTTATTTGCATCGCACCCAGGATTGATCATATAAGCCATGTGCTTGCTTTAAAGTTTTAATAGTTTATCGCCTTGGCTATCAACAATACTCTGTAACTGTTCTATCTAATATCATGCAACTTTTCTTACCAGGTTATCTTTCTGCTTGAGTTCATAAAGTTTGAAGACAAGTCTGTAGCGTGGAAAAGTGGTGGTCCAGGTTTGCTTCTTACTCGTGCAATCAAAAAATACTGTGGCAAAAGCATACTCTGTAGCTGATTGTGGAGCTATTGTATTTAGCTAATTATCCCATGCTCCTTTTGAAATCCAAACTAGTTTAACTCAGTTTTTGGTTGACTGAACCTGGAGAAAACATATCTTGCACTGGACCTGGAGAAAACATATCCTGCAAAGAGTTCTACATCTCAGTCTGACATTGTCAAGGATAAATTTGTAATGCTTGTTTATCTTGTGTTTTTTTTTGGGTTGGATGCAGCTGCTTTGAATTATCATTTTCCTAGGTTCTCTTTTGATCATGTTCATGTAATGCTTCTCTTTTTGATCATGTTGTTTATCCAATCCAGATTGATAGAACATTTGTAGGCTGTGCTAGTGCATTGCATCGATGTGATGTACTGTCGGAGCATTACAGAAAGAGGCTGCCTGAGATATGTGAACCGTTTCTTCCTGGTATTCGTGAAATTGTCAATGGTGACATACCCTATGCAGAAGTTGTGGCAAAGATTCTGACCCCTGACAGGGTTCAAGATTGTAATCCCTTCGAGGTAGATGAATTCATCTGTCTTGATAATTTGCAGCAATTTATTATGGAATAGTATCAATTAGTGCTATTGATGAAATAAAATGTTTTATGGGATCTGATACAGGGGTTGTAATAATATCTTAAACATATCTATTGTACAAATGATGCAATATTATTATATGAAAATATTTTTTTTGATGGGAAAAAGGTCTTCACCGCCGGTTCATGTATTCAACCGGCGGTGTTGATGTCTCCATCACCAACGGTTCCAGATACGAACCGGCGGTGATGTGTGCACATCACCAACGGTTCTGGAACCGGCGGTGATGGCCCCGCTATCACCAACGATATAAATCCAACGCCTCCCGAACCGTTGGTGATACTCCTTACGAACCGGCGGTGATGAGGGGTGCTGGAGTAGTGGTAATCCTTTAATTTCTGACTTGTTTATTGTTAATACCAGCAAGTGGTAGTACGGCTCCAAAGAATGATGGGATTGATGAACAAAGGAAAAAAAACAATCAAATAAAGCGTTGCGTGGCATCCTTGTAGTCGTGTTCCATATCAAACTACCCAAAGAGGATCAATTTGGGTGAACAGAGAATTTCCGAAACAAACCAAGCAGTAATCGTATCCCTTTTAGGAGAATATAATAATCGTATGGACGACAGATGTGAAGGAACATGACATCTCACTACAAGAAAAGTGGGCATTAGTACCGGGCGAAAACCCCTGGTTAGTACCGGTTTCTCGCCCGGTACCGCCCGATCGGTATTAAATGTGTTTGCATTTAGTACCGGTCGGGCTGACCGGTACTAAATAGTACATTTAGTATCGGTCACCAATACCAGCCGGTACTAAAGAAATTGTGGCGCAAAAAAAATTAAATTGCTTCTCCCGCTTCTCATTCTTCTCTCCCCTCTCGCTTTTCTTTCTACCATCGTCTGCATCCTCTTTCTCATCTGTTCTTCGAGAATCAAGAACCGAGAAAAAAAGATACGCAGATGCGGTGGGAAAAAAAACTGAGAGCGGAAAGAAATGGGTGAGGAGCCCGAAAAACTTCATTTGGATTACAACATGAGACTCAAGAGTAAAAGACAAATTATACAACAGGAGAGATTCAACCAGAACAGATTCAACAACTACATATAAGAAAAAAAAATTATGGCTCCACTAGCTTGCCTGCAAGGGCCTCGCGGAGTGGCTGCCTGTGCCGAGCCACCGCCAACCGCCGGTGCCGCGGCCGAGCCCGCGCGCTCCGCTGGTGCCGAGTCGCGCGCTCTGCCGGTGTCGCGGCCGGCCGCCGCTGCTGCTTGGCCGAGCCTACGCGCGCCGCCCGTGCCGAGCCGCGCGCTACGCCCGTGCTGTGGCCGCCGTCTCCTGGCCGAGCCTGCGCGCTCCGCCGGTGCCGCGGCCGCCGCCGCGCCGCCTGGCCAAGCCCGCGCGCTCCGGCATCGTCTATCTGCTCCAGACCGTGGCCACCCATCTGCTCGAGAGAGGAGAGAAGGGAGAAGGAAAGAGAGAAGAGATTGGTGAAAAGGAGAAGGAAAGGATGAACGGATAAAGACTCTGTTGGTCACTCGTCGTCGTCCGCGAGATATTTTTTGCGTGGTCTGGTTAGTACCGGGTGGAGGCTCCACCCAGTACTAATAGGATATTTTTTATACCGGGTGGAGCTTATACCCGGTATTAAATATTTTGGATGCCATTTAGTACCGGTTGGATCCACCAGCCGGTACTAAATGGTCACTAGTCGTTTTGATGCTCGTTTTGGTAGCGCTTTTTAGTGCTGGCTCGGGGTTTCAGCCGGTACTAACCGGTTCTCAGAGGCACTGTGTGTTCTGCCCGGTACAAAATTGAGCCGCTAGTACCGGACTAAAGTGCGACCGGTACTAACTTACAGGGACGAATGATTTGTTTTCTAGCAGTGTGAAAGTACAGTTGAAGCGAGATTTTGCATTACTTCTATCCAGTCGTGGGAGAGAGGGACAGAAGATGATAAATCCCTCTTAAAAAGTATGGCTAAACTTTTTGGCGCAGACAGGTTTTTCTTTGTTGTATATGCAATACAGTATCTGATGTGACCCATATACTAGTATTTTCAGGAAGAAATGAACGACAAAAAACATTATTCCTTTTTGGACGAGACCTATATGCATATATAAATATTTTTCTTTGATAAAAGTAAAACAGTTACTATAAAACCTGCCACTGAAATGCTCCATCACCGCTGGTTTGAACCAAACCGGCAGTGATAGTGGACATCACTAGCGGTTCATATTACGACCAAGCGGTGATGTCCTCGCCCTCTTAGTACTTCTCTCACTTTTGCTACTTCTTGTTGACGCCTTTCAGGATCAACACACGAACGCACTCAAACGTGCGGCGCGAAGAGGCAGCTCGCTGCAGCGCCTCCTGTGTAGACCGGTCAGACCGGTCCCTTGGAGCGGTCAGACCGGTCGCCGTCGGCAGATCGGTGACGAAGCCTACGAACGTTAGCCCGGGAAGACCCGTCGGGGCAGGCGCACGTAGGGTTGTTCTAGGGTCGGCAGACCACCTAGAACGTCCTCAATCGACGTAGAAACGACGGAGGAACAGCAAATAGTAGATTGGAAAAGCTAGGGCAAGAGAAAAGTAAAAAGATAAAAATTGTATTGATTTGATCGATTGGATACCTAATCGGCCGTGACCCTTTATATTTATAGGGTGGGGTGGACTTATCCCGCAAGAAATCCTATTACAAGATCTAAATCTATTAAAATCCCTAGTTGTACTCGGATTCCACTTGGACCGGTCAGACCGGTCGACCCTACCGGTCAGACCGGTCGGCTGCTGCGGACGGACTACAGCGTCTGACCGGTCAGACCGCTAGGGCGTACCGGTCAGACCGGTCGGTATTGTCGAATGCCAATTTTGGTTGTCAACATATGCCCCCCTGTTCTTTGGCAAAGCTTGCGTGCCAAAGAACACTCTTCTGAACCAAAATTGTCTAAGGTCGATAACGATTTATCGGCCGTATCTTGCTTCTTCCTCAAGTTGATGATGAAACAACTTGCTTGGGCTTCCATACCTGCTTCATGATCGCCGACCTTGTTGGTATAACCTCTGCTTGCAGTTCCAAGGATTCTTTCTTGCGCATCCTTTGCAGCCTCCTCTTTTGGGTGTGAGACAAACCTGAAGGACACCACTTCGGCTGTAGATATTTTGAATCTTGTTTTATGTTCTTCTCACACTCCTTGCTGCAATCAATGTTCTTTTTGACCAGATTATCGCTAATCAGTTTTTGTGAAGCAAAGCTTGGATATATAGGAGGATAATGAATATAATATGACTGCATGTGCATCCTACTATAATCCAAAGGCATATAACAAGGATACCAGCAATACCATGGAGCAATCGGTCCATTAAATGAACTACCTTGGCTCAAACTCGATTGCTCTTGGGACGATGATGGATTAGTATCCTTGACTTTGTCCGGTCGTTCCCTCTGCTTCTGGACGACTCCTTTATTCTCATATTTGGCCAAGAGTTCTTTAAAACTCGGCCTTTCTTTTTCTTCCTTGTTTCTGGAATTCTTTCCAGAAATTCCAGATCGACCGGTCAGACCGGTCTCCAGACCGGTCAGACCGGTCTGAGCAGACCTGGCGCCCTTCTTCTGTTCTTGCCCCCCGAGCGTTGAATTCTTCAATGAATCTTTAGGGACCTTCTTTGCTGGAGCTTCCTGATGAGATTTCAAAGGCTCAGACCTTTCTTCACCAATGATTATATTTTTTTCTTTTGTTGATTCGGCTTGATTTCGCCGAATTAACACTTTAGGATTACTCAATTCAAGTACATGTGTATGTGCAGGGAAAGGATTCTGATCCACCTTCATTTGTGGAACAATTATTCGGCCTTCGTTAACAGCCGATTGAATCTGTCTCCGAAGCACATTACAATCATTAGTCGCATGAGAGAAAGTATTATGAAATTTGCAATAAGCTCGCCGCTTTAATTCTTCAGGCGGCGGTATGACAAGCGACATCTTGATGTAACCATTCTTATTTAATTCATCAAATATCCTCTCACATTTGGATACATCAAAAGTAAATCTTTCTTGCCGATCTTTAGGAATCGGCTTAAGAGAACCACAAGCGCAAGGTTTATCATTAGAGGACCAAACAAATTCAGCGGTATAAACATCTTTACCTTCATCGTCCGAACAATTGGAATCACACCCGAGCACATAAACAGGACGATTAGGTTTTTCATTGGACTTTTGAGAATCTCTAGCTTCTTTAGCTCGGCTTTCATTAGCCAGAGCTTTTTGTAAGACTTGACTAACATCTAGAAATTCTTGTCCCTCTAGCTTTGCTTTATGAAAATCAAGTAAACCAGCAAAAGCTAGATCAGCTAAATCTCTATCAGAAATTGTCAAACTATAACATCTATTCCTAGTATCTCTAAATCTTCTAATATACTCAGAAACACCTTCATGTATCTTTTGCTTAACCGATGTGAGATGTGACAATTTCAATTCAGTTTCACCACTAAAGAAATAATCATGAAATTTTTGCTCTAAATCAGCAAAAGTGAAAACTGAATTGGGTGGCAATGAAATAAACCATGTAAATGCAGCACCCGATAGAGATAAAGGAAATAACCTCAATTTGTAAATATCATTAGTGCTAGCTTCACCACATTGTATAATAAATTGACCTATATGCTCCAATATAGTTCTACTATCATCATCAGTGAATTTAACAAATTCAGGAATTTTAAACCCTTGAGGATATGCAACATAATCGTAATTCTCAGGGTATGGCCTTTGATAAGATCGGCATTTGGCTTTAGGCTCTATACCAAAAGTTTGCCGAAATATCTTAATCACCTCCTCTTTGATACTACCTGATCCAACATCATCGGCGTTAAGCCGATTTGTGATTGGTGTACTACTAGGTTGAGCAAAGTTCGGCGGTGTGGAATGTCGCAACGAACTTGCTGCGCCATATGGCACATTGGCATGAGGTGATGCATTATAATTAATTCGGCTTTGCTGATTAGCCGAATTAGTCACAATAGCATTATTAGTTGGAATTGCCGAACCACGAATTGTCTTATCGGTATTAGATGTAGACGCATTATTACCGACAGACTTCATACCAAGATGTATTTCAATTCGGCTAAAACGGTCATCAAACATATCATGCATATTTTGACCAATAAATTCCAACTTATTATTCACATGAGAAGAAACAGCATCATCTATAGCATTAGCTATTTCAGAATTAAGAACGGGCTGTTCGCTCTCATCGAATTTTACCTCAAACTGTGAAGCATCGAAGCCGGCATCCATCGTGACCTTCCCTTGTCGGTCGATGGAGAAGTGCGAGATGTACTGCTTCATGGCTTCTTCCTCCAGCTTCTGGATCTCCTTCTCCTTCTCCTCTCTGATCTTCTTCTGGATGTCGTCAAGAGCCTTCTGTTGTTCGGCCGAAAGTTGCTGAACAGTCGGCCTTTGGATGTTGACGGCATCAACATCGCTAGGTTTAGGAATTTTACCGGCCATGGCAGCCGATTGATTCTTTCCCCAGCGGAGTCGCCAAAAAGTATGTTGACGCCTTTCAGGATCAACACACGAACACACTCGAACGTGCGGCGCGAAGAGGCAGCTCGCTGCAGCGCCTCCTGCGTAGACCGGTCAGACCGGTCCCTTGGAGCGGTCAGACCGGTCGCCGCCGGCAGATCGGTGACGAAGCCTACGAACGTTAGCCCGGGAAGACCCGTCGGGGCAGGCGCACGTAGGGTTGTTCTAGGGTCGGCAGGCCACCTAGAACGTCCTCAATCGACGTAGAGACGACGGAGGAACAGCAAATAGTAGATTGGAAAAGCTAGGGCAAGAGAAAAGTAAAAAGATAAAAATTGTATTGATTTGATCGATTGGATACCTAACCCTTTATATTTATAGGGTGGGGTGGACTTATCCCGCAATAAATCCTATTACAAGATCTAAATCTATTAAAATCCCTAGTTGTACTCGGATTCCACTTGGACCGGTCAGATCGGTCGACCCGACCGGTCAGACTGGTCGGCTGCTGCCGGACGGACTACAGCGTCTGACCGGTCAGACCGCTAGGGCGTACCGGTCAGACCGGTCGGTATTGTCGAATGCCAATTTTAGTTGTCAACACTTCTCTCCCTCTCCCTCTCCCTCTCCCTCTCGGTACTCTTCCACTCATTTCCCCACTGCTCCTTCTCTCCCTCTCTCATCCTTTTTCTCTCCCCCGCTGCTCCTTCTCTCCCTCCTACCCTTCTCTCTCCCTCGGCACTCCTCCCCTCCCTTAGGACCTCGCCTTCGCCGCTGCCACAACCCATCCCTAGTCACTCCTCTCCACCACCCCCCTCACGTCCCCTATCATCCTCCCCTACCGCCTCCCCCTCGCACCGTGGTAGCAGGAGAACCATCATGCGGGGCCACAGGACTGCGGCCTGAAGGAGCCGTCAGACCACAGTGGGGTAGCAGCGTGTAGGGTGGTGGGGTGTGATGTCAGGGGCGGCGGCACATGGGGAGATGGTGTGTAGGGCGGGGTGGCAACGGGCGCGGGGGGGTCTGCGACGCGAAGCTTCCTATGGCATTTTTATTTTTTAGAAAAATGTTTTTAACAGGCATCACCAATTGTTCAAGACCTAGCGGTGATTATCCACCCATCACCGCTGACCCATGGAATTTCAGAACCGGTCGTGATAACACATGTTGGAGTAGTGAACTGGCTACATGGTTGGAAACTTAGACTGAAATTTTATATGGAAATTCTAACTAGTATGAACTCAGATCCTATCCGTATAACAAGGTTTTATTAGATTTTTTACAAGGTGCAAATGCTCACATACACGTACATTTACACCTATGCATATGAGCACAGGTACATTTTAACCTTGTTAACAAAAATGAGAGAATAGATTATGTCTTAAAATTTAAGAATCTAAGGCACCATTGCCATCCGCTACTAAAAGAATAATTAACTAAAATTATGCATGTGCCTTGTTTGTTTCAGGATCCAATTGTGAAAATCTAGATTGTGGATTATGGAGATCTTATAATTGTAAAAGATGTACAGGTTCCAAAGATGGTAGTTGTTTGTCAAACCTTGATTGTGGACTGTGGCTTATTTATTTCTCATGCTTTTCATGACCTCTTATTTATCATTACTTACACGTATCAAGTTGTAATAATGGATTCCACGTATCTCTTTCCACTCCTGGTCCACAAGGAGATTAAGTGGATGAGCGGCAGCAACGTCGAATGGCACGGGATAAGCATATAGAGCTGTAGTGAATCCGTACACTGTATGTTTATTAAGGTACGGTAGGTATACATTTGTATCACAATCTGACAAAAGCTGGGGGTGATGAATTTGGAGTCTAAAAGAAGTTGTTTGTCTATTACAACTTTAGAACTAATACAAAACTAAAACAAACAGGTCGTAAACATACAAATCTATTGGAATTTGCACTCATTACAGAAAAAAGGGCCTCACAACACCAGTTGGAAAGGCCCATCAATACCAGTTATGCCACCGGTACTAAAAGATTTTGCCTTTTTTATTTATTATTTAATGCTGATTATTTGGAGGATTATTAGGCATACCCAAGTTATACTATAATATACATGCATATCGAGTTAAAATATTTTTTTGTGATTACACAGTATAACTCAGACACCGATGACAATACACGTACACTCACTCTCTATTAACGCACATACGCAAACCCTACCCTTTTTCGAAGACTAAGCCGGCAAATCCTCGAGATTGATGAAGTCACCATAGGCGACGAACGCACACTCACGCCTATGAACGCGCATAACCTTACCCCTATGAGCATCTTCGAAGACTGAGCCAACAAATACTCGAGATTGATGAAGTCATCACAGACACCTCATTGTTGATGGAATGTCGCCTACCGCTGAAAATTACCACAGGAAGTTGAATCCAGGACCAGAGGTGTTACCGAAACTCTCGTAACCACTAGGCTACAGGCTCTCTCGTGAGTTAAGAGTAATTTGATTAACTAAATAAATATCATGATCGATGTTGTAATTAAGTATAACAAATGTAGTACTACTTATCTAAATATATTAATATTTACACATATACGAGTGCATAAATAAATATCAGTGCTGATCGATTAAATATCCAAGTATCGAGTCACGATTAATTACAAAAACATAATTCAGAATATCATGATGTTGACAGGATTACCTCTGCCCAGTAGAATCAATGACCTCATTATTAAGGAATCTCATGAGTTGTGCTCCGATACTGACGTGATCTTGTCGGCCGGAAGAACATCATTCTTCCTGCTCCCTCCATCCTGAAATATAGGGTATATTGGGTTTGTAGACAGTTTATGGAAGTAGAGAAAAGCCGCATCTATCGCTCACTAGTCATTATTCAATTAATTAATTGCTTAATTTTTAGTTCTCGCACCAAAACTAAGAAAATTAGCATGTTTTTTTACTCTCCTGACACTACTACAAAAATAATTTGTAGCAACGCACCGAATTTTTTTTAGGGGCGGATCAAAAATTGACCCGTTGCTACAAATAACGTGAAGTTACTGTAGCAGCCGACCTGCCCCTGAAAATACATTTCTAGGGGCGGGTCACCCCATCACCCATCACTAGAAATGAGACCATTTTCAGGGGCGGGTGATGGGACCACCAGCCCCTAGAAATGTGATTTCCAAGGGCGGGTTGTCCTATCACGCGTTGCTAGAAAGTTCAAACGGGGCAAACAGGTTAAAAATTTCGAATCGCGTGAGCGGGCGGTGGCGCAAGCATTAAAGAAGTGCTCTCTCTCTCTCGAACTCCCCTCATCTCTCTCCTCTGAGCTATCTCTCTCTCGGACACTCTCAGCCTCATCCCATGGCCGGCATTGGGCCTGGGTGCAGCGGCCGGCAGGAGTGCCGGCGCTGGGCCTTGGTGCGCGGCCGGCGCGAGCGCCGTCGCAAGGCCTCGGCGCGGCCGGCGGAGCGTCAGCGCTGGCCTCGGCCGGCCCGAGCACCGCCGCTGGGCCTTGTCGCGGCGGCCGGCGAGAGTGCTGCCGCGGGTCCACAGCCGGCAGATCTGGGCGGTGGCGGCACGAATCTGGGCCATGGTGGCGCGGCCATGGCGGATCTGGGCGGGCGGCAGCGCTCGACGGTGGAGGCGACGTCGCGCGGGCGGAGGCTCGCGGCGGCGGACGCGATGGCGCGCGGGCGGAGGCTCGCGGCGGAGGGGCGGCGATCGCGATGCGGCGGCGCGCGGGCGAAGGCGCGCGGTGAGCGGGTGGCGACCGCGACGCGCGGCGGCGACGGCGACGGCGAGCGGGCCGCAGCCCGCACGACGCGCGAGCGGCGGACGGCAGCCGCGGACGCGGCGGCGGACGGCAACTGCGGACGCGTGCGGCAGCCGGCGGCGCGCGGCGCGTGCGGCTGGGCGCGGCGGCCCGCGGCGCGTGCAGCGGCGCGCGGCAGCTGCAGCATACCTTTTTTTATTTTTTAATTGATTATTTGGGGCGGGTCACCGCATCACCCGCCCCTAGAAATTGATTTCTAAGAACGGGTATATCATCCGCTCCTGTAAACAACTATTTCTAGCTGCGGAGAACAGCAACGGGTGCAGTACCCGTTCTTAGAAATAGTTTTTTACCCGTCCCTAAAAACTCTTTTTGCAGTAGTGTGGTCCACTGCATTTAATTTTTTACAAAACTAGCATCAAAATCAAGGAGACTAGCATATCTTTTTGTCCAAAAGATCTCATAATGTCTTACATTTGGGTACAAATTTTAAACTCTCCAATACTTTATATTTTAGGACGGAGGAAATACTCATCATCATCGTTGGGGAAAATAAAGGTAACCACATGACGTTAACATAATTAGAAACAAAATTATGAGTGGGGTGTATGTACTCTTAATTCTTCGCTCGTCGCCTTGCCACCTACCAAAGTGGCACATACTCACATATGTATTAATTACCGGCATAAATTATTTCACCTTTCCTATCGCTTGGAAGGCACTCATTAACATTACCTGAATCATCCGGTAAGATCTTATACCCTGATGCTTTAAACCAGACAAGCATCCAAATTTACATACTCCTCACCATAATATAGAGATGCAACCTTTAGGATATGCATGTATCTTTTGTACTTCTAATTCTAGAGGACAACAAACCTATTTTGCTTCGTACATTATTTCGGGCAATGTGTTACTCTCCTGGAGTAGCTTTTTCTATAAGTTTCAAAAACTCCTCGAATCTCTTCCTGGACAAACCATACACTTTCATTGCAACAATTTCAATATGCTACCCAACTTTGTATGTATATGTTGATAGCCAAAATTGGCACCAACTGGTGTAATCGGTCTGACCGAACGCTCTGACCGGTCGAGGCACTGTGGCCACAATATATCTCTATTTTCAATCTGAGTTAATAATATTTTGTAGTCCTCCAACATATACTCCAAGTTCTTGGATTCCTTTTCACTTTCGCATTCTTTCTCTGCGTCACGCAACCTCTAACCGTAATCATCATCAAAATTAGGAATATTGTCCCCTTTCCGACCAAGAAAGGCATGGAAGTGGAGATGCGGAAGTGAAAGAATGGCTACCAATAAAGATCCCCATCTTCATCGTCTTCCAGCATTACCCCTCTAATTTACCTGCTACTTTGCCCTTTTACATAAAAATATTAAAAGATTATAACATTCAAAACTAAATTAGCTTCTAACTAAATCTATATATGCAAAAAATAAATAATTAAAATTTACTTATCACATGTATAACAATTAGAACATTTCAAAACTAAATTATTTGCTAGATACATCTATATATAAAAATAAATAGAGCTTAATTATCGTAAGTTTAACTATTGTAACATTTCAAAACTAAATTAGTTTGTAGCTACATATATATAATCAACTTTTAATACCATATGTACGCTACTTATAATATTTTAAAACTAAATTAGTTGCTAGCTACATCTATACATACAATAAACAAATAACTAAAGCTTAATTACCCGTGCATGTGAAAATTGTTAACCTTTTTTTTTCCTTTGGTGATTCATAAATTTTCAAAAAAAAAACACCTCCCCTCCGCTCCGAGCTGCCGAGGGAGTCTGGTATTTACAAGCGTGAATATTAGCACCAGGTCAAGCTATGATATTGTACTAGTTCCGCCAAGGCCTATTCATATTGTATCTTAGTCGTGCCAAGACCCAGTACTAATGGGGTTGCGCGTTAGTATCATGCCCGGAGTAATGAGTGAAGATAACTATTGCAACTGATGCTCACATCAATACCGGCTACAACAACAACTAGTATATTTGGATGGGACTATGGGCGAAGCCAGGTTAGAACTAACCCTCGTGCACTCTAGCTCCATTCGATAGAAGAAAACTAATATAATTTACATAGTACTCCACGTAAAATTAGCATCAATTTTAGCTATCTAATAGGTAATTTTTTTTACCATGGTGCATGCGCACCAGGCAACCACCACGTCGCGTGGCCCTTGGATGGGACCGATGGACCCTTCTATCTCCTCACAGAAATGTCTTTTAGCACTTGTTTATTATTAGCTTGTATCACCCCAGATTCCTAGTTCAGCCATTGCAGGATCGTCCACAATTTGCAATCAGAAATTTGCGGCCGCCTCGGCAGGCGCCAACCAACCCCATCACTTGCAGCAGTGACGTCGGCGTTCATTTTGTAGCATCCATCAGCTGGGCGGTGGTGGACGCACGCACACAAGCGGACGAGCAAGGACGTGGCCGGACAACTGGCCAGGATACGGCGCCGTGTAAGGAACTAAAGCGACCCCCATGCGTCCGCGCGGGGACACGCGGCACGACGGCGATGGGGCATCTGCGCGCATAATGCGCCTCCGGCCCACCTGTCACTGTCCCACAGCTAAGCTTGTTAGGGCCCCACAATCTGGCTCGTGCAGCACCCACGAGTCTTTTTAGCACTTGTTTATTATTAGCTTGTATCACCAAGAAGCCCATAAAGGCTGCTCTTCCACTCAAGAAGTCTTGTGATGCTTAGAAGCACAAGAATCAAGTCAAGAGCACATTTGTTAAGATCAAGCACCGAATTTGCTACACTTGTCGAGCAAAAGGTCATATGAGCAAGGATTGCCCGAACGGTAACTTGCCTAACTCAAAACTCGTTCAATATGACTTTGCTAAGCTTAGGAATGACAAGATGAGTACTTATGCTACTAAAGTGATTAATTCACCCAATGTTAGCATAAGGGCTATTTGGGTCCCCAAGTCTATCGTGGCTAACATTGTAGGGCCCAACAAGAATTGGGCACCAAAGAAACCTTAAAAGGTTTCAAGTACATGCAGATGCATTGGAAAGCTTGGTTCATTGAAGTGTATTGTGTATTAAAGCTATTGGCCAAATCTATGGATTTATCTTGCATATCTTTATCCAATGTCATCTCAGTAACTCGTTTCTAATTTCAAATTGCATTAGTCACTTGACTCATGGCGAGTGAAAGTGTGTCACTTGTATTGAGGTTGTGACTTTCTAAATAGTGACTAAGGCACTTTCTTTCGAGTTCCTCCCCACATGCCGTGAGATGTGTTTAATGGCTCTTGTGTAGAGCAATGTCTTGTTTTAGTGCAGATAAGCAAAACTACCTAGTAAATCATCCATTGAAGCAAGACATGGACAAATTGAAGCTTACTGCATTTTGACCGGTCTGATGCAGCAGCTAGAAGAAAAGAGAAAGAAACTATCTACAAAAAGTTCTTTCTCAATGCATATATTTAAGAAGCATCTCATGGGGTCATGTACTACAAGCAGTAAGAGAATCTAACACAATTTCACTCAAATATCTTTTTATGTGTTTTTGTGATCAAACTGTTAAAGTAATCTCTCATATTCCCTTAAAATGGATAAAGTGCATCTAAAATAAATTCAAAACTCTTATGCACCTATTTAGGGGGAGATCACTCTGCAATTTGTGTCTTTGGGACTAACATTTTTCTTTTATGTGTTGTAGTCTCTCATGGTGTTGATTATGCTCTCTATGGATCCAATGTGAGTTAATTTGAGTTCATTCATCTCATGGATCAAATATTGATTGACTAAACATAATCATGAGTACTTGTGCCACATTGCACTCTATTTCTCATTATTGAGAGCTAGTGTTGTTTTAAAATACTCATGCACAAGTTTAAGTGGCTAAATGGCAAAGGTATGTTTTCTACTTATTGATATCTTTACCTTTGAGCATCTAGGCCACGTATTCATCCTAGTGTGTGCATTTGTGTGCATCAAGCTCAAGAAATCTTGTCACCTAGATATTTAGCTAAAACCTTGCTAATTGTGACTACGTGTCAACCATGCGTAAAATTATGTAAGGTTTATGCTAAGTTCTCTAGTGTGGTGATAGCTTGACTTGTTGTATGCTATGAGTGTTATAGGATAGATATTTTGAAAAAACTCAACTAGCATGATAGGTTGTGTGTTAAATTTGAAAGTATTTGAATCTTGGTCTACGTGACCGTATCAAGCTACTTGTGACTATTGTTCTCAATTGTATGTTTGATGGCTAGCGACAAGTGGTGAGACTTTCACAAGTCCATAGATCTTTATCCATCTCACATCTCTCATCCAAGAACCAATTACATTGGAAACATCTTATCTTCATTGGAAGTAACAAGGAGCTCTCTCTCAGAAAAATTGTTTTTCATCAAAATGCTCCTCACTTAGTTCTCTTCCTCCTATCTTATCTCATGGTTAGTACATAAGGTCAAAAAATATGTATTTTGGAAGTGCTTAGCTATTTTATCAAGAAATTATTTCTCTAAAAATTCTTCATGACCAAATCCCGGATACTCTGGATTTCAGGCCGGATTCTCTAGGCTGTACCCGGATTCTCTGGGAATTTTCCCGGATACTCTGGAAAACATTTTCTCGCACTCTAGGTGCGACCGGTCTGACCGGTCCAACCCGGTAATTTCCTTTTATCCCTCCCCGGGGGTAAACAGTCAAAAACTCTTCACTCTTTTCACGGTTTTGCCACCGACACCCTCTTCTTCCTCTCGCGCGCCGCCTCTCACCTTCCTTTCTCCTTCTTTGGAGATTTGAAGTCCCACCTCCCGATTTGGTTGCTTCATCACGTGTTGTGAGGCTTGGAGGGGCGGATCGACCGTTGGTGCGGCCGGTTTTGGAGTTCTTCACCATTTCCTCCTTCTCCCAAGGTATCAAACATTCACTTTCTCCGATCTCTTAGCTCCATGCATATCCTTTAAATTCCTTTGGTCCAGTAGGTCCTACTAGGCCTAGGAATCACCCTCTAAGAGATCAATAGGTTTCATTGAGAACATTGCTCGGACTCAAAATCTAGGGCTCGGGCGCAGCCCGACCGGTCTAATCGGTCCGCACGAGCGGTCAGACTGGTCGGTCTGTCCAGAACCAAAATCTTCAGATTAGAGTCATTATCTGTTCCTAAAACATTGCTAGATGTTCTTAAAATTTCTTATAATCTTTCTCTAGCAATATCTGTTGTTATCAATCATTAAAATCAGAGGATTGCCCTTTTCTGTCAGGGACCGGTCTGTGGCTGACAGAACACGATTTTCAGTTTCAAGTGCATTTCAAATTCTTCCTATCCAGATCTTTACAGTTGCTTCTCATGAGCTAATCCTAGCATAAATTTCTCTATCTCAGGGTGGAAATGTCAAACCGATTCGGAAATCTATTTGTGAGAAATCGTGAGAAGAGAAGCAAACTCAATGAAGATTGAGATGCACGAGTTCTTGAAGGGGCATCGAGCAGCAGTGGTACCGAGGTAGTAGCTGTAGTTTCAGCCTCGCCGTCTCATGCAGCGGCCCCGAGTCAGCGTGAGTTGAGGCCTAGAAGGGTCAAGTCCGGGGCACAACGGATGGATGTTGATGAGTCGTCCGATAATGACACAGAGGAGGACGAGCCTTACTTGAGAGATCCTCGGGAGATTGCGGAGGATTGTGATGGGAATGAGGCAGATGCAGATGCTGAGAGTGAGAGGGAAGACATGGATGAGGATGGTGGTGATGATGATGACGACAATGATGATGGATCTGAGGAGAGTGCAGCAGGCAGCTCAGACTTGGAGGGTCCTTTGGTGACCCCTGCTGTTCAGGTCCCTCTCAATCAGGTCGGTGTAGACATGGTCAGTTATTACAACACCGGGATGACAGCAGCTGCACGTTTGCTTAGGCGGCAGAGTCCTTTGGATGTCCCAAAGGACATAATTGACTACAGATTCCATACACGCTTTCAGTAGGATTTCTACCAGTCTGTCATTCTTGCCGAGGCAGGAATTGCCTCAGAGGCTCAGTGGGTTGATTGGAGCCACTAGCTAATTTGGGCAGTGAGATATGTGATGAGGTGACTCAGATGTGTCAGGACAGGCACATCAAGGACATTATGGTTTTCCAACATGATTGGAACAAGGAGTTGACAGCCTAGTTCTATGCCACAGTTTACTTTGAGCACAATCCACAGAATGGCAATGAGAGGACAATCTACTGGATGACAAAGGGACAGCACTACTAGTGCTCCTTCACCTCCTTCTGTCGATACTTGGGGCTCGATGCTGAGGACATGGATCGTCCTAAGATTCACTTTGACCCACCTCTAGCAGCCGATCAGGTGACGTTTATGTATCCGAGGGATAGGGTTGGCAGTGCAGGCAAGGTCAATGTATTATACTACTCTGTCCTGAACAGGCTGTTCAGGACAGACACTTACACCCCGGGATGGGAATCCTAGTGACATATCAGCACATGCCAAGAATCTGATGAGCCGGATGCAGCCAGACCCGAGGGGCGGTGACTTCAGTATTGGTGACTTCATCTGGGAGGAAATCAAGCACATATCAGAGACTCCCTTGAAGACATGGGGATATGCACCATACATTATGAGAGTGATACTGAAGGCCACTAGGAGGAACTTTGGGATGGATGTTAAGCATGAGCCGCTTAGGATTAAGCATCCTAAGCATGTGAGAGTACCATCCGAGGGGAGATATGATGAGGCTCAAGAGGATGATCAGGATGATCAGGGTCCGCAGGGTGATCAGGATGCAGATGCACATCAGCATGTTGAGGATATGCCTCAGCAGGAGGCATGTGCTGGAGGCTATGTGCCTCACGAGGGTAGAGATGCTTCCCCTCCACACAGGTCGTCCTCTTCCTTTAGACAGATGTTTTGGACCTTTGCAGGCATGATCAAGAACCAGAGGGACATTCTGGTCAATCAAGAAAGAGAGAGGAGAAATAACAAGAAATTGAGAGATAATCAGAAGAGGATGCATACTGCTATGGGGCTTCAGCCACCGCTCTCGCCTATCTCTCTAGAGCCTGAGGCAGCTGTGATACCCTTAGTGGATTAGATGATAGAGAGCTTTCAGGGCATGGATTTTGGGTAGTATGACCACCTGGGCGAGAGGATATTCTCTGAGTAGCAGAGTCAGCCAGGTGGATCTTCTTCAGCTCAGCAGTTTGGACACGGACCACCGCCACACTTTACACCTCAGTATTGTCCAGATCCCCAGCTATTTGTTTCAGGCCCACAGATGTTTGCAGGACAGTTTGTGGGATCTCAGTTTGCTGGACGGTTCTCAGGGCCCTTGCCGTTCACATCCAGTTTTGTGGGGTAGATTCCACCATTTAGTGCGGGAGCTCAGTTTGGGACTTATGTCAATTCGTCGACAGTTCCTGGATCGTCGGCGACACTTCCTATAGCTTCTGCACCACCACCGCACTTTGGATTTGGAGGGACCATTTCCTCACCAGATATGGGATATGCAGGTACCGCATCCTCACCAGCTCCTGACTCTGTTGAGGTGACAGTGGCCAGCTGGAGTGACTCGATCTTTGCTTATACTAGTGGTTCTTCATCCGGATATACTTTTGGTGGCTTCTCTTTGGGTGGACAGTGAGTTCAGACGGCAACACACTCTTCTCCTCTTGTGCGCTTTTTGTTGATGGATGACAAAGGGGGAGAAGAAAGGAGGATTAAAGCTTATCTAGTATGTGTGTGTGATGTATTGATCGTGTAGATGAGAGTAGATGTGATGTGTTGAGTGATCATCTTCTGTCATCTAGATCTTAGTTTGATGGATGGATGGATATCACATATAGATGTGTTTAGTTGGATATGTTGAGTATTCTTGTCTCATCTTGTAAAAACATATCTATATCATATTAAGGACTTGTGGATTTGAGACATTTGTAATGTGTGCTTCTGGGTGTATTTATCAGGTTTTAAATGCATAAGAGACAATTGTGGTAGTGTGAAATTTTTATGTGATGTATTGCTTCGTTTTCAGCCTTGGGCTGTGTTGGCTGTCTCTGACCAGTCTGACCGGTCAGAGGGACCGGTCTGACCGGTTTAAGCTTTGTGCCGTGCTGTTAGGTTGTGACCGGTCTGACCGGTCAGTGGGACCGGTCTGTGGCAGCAGCACTGCTTTTCTGCTAAATTTGTTTTCACACACTTGTTGCACCCCACGGATGCTAAGATTTAGGGGGAGTCTCATAAGTGCTCAATATGTGTAATTTGGCATGTGAGGCCAACTTGTGATGAACTCTATTCATTTGCACATATTGAGGGGGAGCTCCAACTAAATATGAGAATTCAAAAGTTTTATTGAATATCTTTTTGTAAGCTTTAATCGGGTTGTCATCAATCACCAAAAAGGGAGAGATTGAAAGCATATAGGCCCCTAGTGGGTTTTGGAGCATTGATTGACAACACGATTAAAGGACTAATTTGTTTGCATGAGATTATGAGCAGAAATTTAATTAAGAAAGTTGTATGAAATGAGATGGCTTATGTATTGCAAGCAAGTGTGTTTATCTCATTGGTATTATATAGGGAAAATTCGATTCATGCCACCACAACTCCGTGAAATTGGGTGTCATGTTGAAAATGGCATGATTTTCAACATGAGATCCAATTTCAAGAAATTGGAGTGGCATGGATCCAACTGACCCTATTATATATATAAGTGACAAGCAAAACAAGAAAAGAAAGATAGAGCAAGGTATTCATGGTTAATATAAAGGCTCTAATATTTGCGAAGGGTTGTTCGATTTATAATGGGATTCAAAATGACAAGTAAAGGTTTTGTGAATGAGATGTGATATGCTTATGCATAGTCTTAAATATGGAAGAACTTGTCATTTGTGATGAATATTTTTAACAAAAGAAGCAAGCAAGGAAAATGAATGAGACATGGACATATGCATATATGTGGAGTCTCAAATATGAAAGAACTTGTCATTTGTGAGAAATGGTGATTAACAAAAGAAGCAAGCAAGGCAAAAGAGAATGAGACATGAGTTTATGCAAAGATAACGTCTCAAAATGGAAAGGATGCATATGAGATTGAATTGAAAATTTGAATAGATAAAGAAGATTTCATGCATGACATAAATCAATATGAGTTCAAGATGGACGGCTAGGATAAAGGTAGAGGACCGAGAGGCGTGTTTCAAGAGGCTATGCAAGCGATGGCTTGGGGGGAGCAAATAAACCGATATGGGTCAAAGGCCGAAGATCCTAGAGTCATGGAGAGCTCTATGTTGAAGAGTGTCATTATTCAAATGAAGAAAGTGACTTGTGAATCAATGTTGGATATTATTCCTATGCAATTGAAGATTTAAAGTCACTAGCTCAAAGCGGGTATGCTCAAAGAATTGGACATGTTGATGTCCTCAAGGTATTGATCGATGAAAGGTCGGCATGATCGTAATATGAAGAAGCTCAAGTAATTGTGCTAATTGTATATTTCATTTGTGCACTTGAGTATAGGTATGCCGTACTATCAAGAGGGATGCAACATCAGTGGGTTTAGACAACACCAGAAGTGCTCATAGTAAGTCCCTAGAGAGATTAGCCTAAGAGAGAGCAGACTGCAAAATTCAGAGAGGGACCGGTCTGACCGGTCCATGGCACCGGTCTGACCGGTCTAATACTGATAGGGCAACGACTAGTTTTATGAGAGGGGGTATTTATACCCCATGACTTCACCCATTCGTGGGTGCTGATGCCATTCCATTCAGAACACTTGGGTAAGACTTGTGAGCACTTGGAGAGTCCTCCCCAACATCTCATTGTGAGAGTTGCTTGATTCAAGTTGAATCCTTGAATTGAGTTGAGTGAATCCAATCCGTGAGAGTCTTTTGAGCAAGAGAGATTGAGCCCTAGCTTTTGAGAACTTGTGGTTGCGTCGGCCAACTCGATTGAAGCATTTGTTTCTCTTGGAGCATTGGCTCCTAGACGGCTAGGCGTTGTCAGCTAGCTCCCAAGATTGTGGTGAGCAGCGGCAAGTTTGTTGCAGCAGCGATTGTGTGCCACTAGGGCGCACGATCATATAGTGGAGAGAGGAGATAGCTTGACCTTGATGTCGTTATAAACTTCCTCAACGGAGACTAGGATTCACACGTGGGTGCACGGGGTGAATCCGAACTTCGGTAAAACAAATAACCGTGTCTCCTTTGCATCAGCTTCATTTCGGTTTGATTTACTTACCTTGCATCATACTCTTTGAGTTTGAATTGTGCTTCCGCTTGATCTACTTGGGTGTGTTCTACTTGTGTGCAGGGAGCTAATTATATTGATATAAATACTCTGCAAAAGCTACACTCCAAGTTTCATATAGGTTCAAGCTCGAGAAGGGGACATTTCCCTGCTGTGATGTGTCTGCCTGTTGAGACCGGTCTGACCGGTCTGGTGGACCGGTCTGACCGGTCTAGGCAGTTCCAGCAGAGTTAAGTGCTAAGTTTTTGAAGAAATGCCTATTCACCGCCTCTAGGCTATGACATCGTGTGATCAAGATCCTTTCAGCTGGGGATGCATCGGTCGGCGTGTTGCTCTCCCCGAAGGCCTTCTTCCTCGACGCCGCGCACGCGCTCGCAACCGTAGCCGAGCGTGTAGCTTTGCGAGCTGCCCCACAGGCGGTATCCATGCGACACCTCGCTCCCAGATCTGGAGCAGGCGGCAGCACTGCTAGTCCTCAATCGCCCAGATGGCGTCCCAGTCCACCGGCGCGGTGGAGGCATTGAGGGTGGGGGCAAGGCCTGTGGAGGGCCAAGCGAGGAGCGGCGGTGGCGGGTCCCGATCAACCGAGGAGGGCGATGCGAGGAGCGGCGAGGGGGGTGTTGACGGTCGTTAAGTGTTAATTCTGACCATCAACTAGACTCAATAATAACGGAAAACTATATGCCTTACATGCATATTTGTATCACTAACCTAGTTCCACAGCTATTTTGGAGTTTACATGATTTCAGATGAGCAAGAGTGGAATAAGACGAAAATACGACGAAGACGCCACGTAACTACACAGAAGATCACATCTGGCATCACACACTTACAAGGAGGGCCCACCTGGCAGAGCAAACAGTGGCACCACAGAAGATGCACAAGAAGGTAAGGATAAGGGTCCACGTGTCAGCCTGCCGGAGAAGGATAAGGACGAGAGGTGGCCAGGTGGGGCCGGCCGACCCCATAGGTCGGCCGAACTTGGCTGGCCTCCTGTCCAGGTGCATTCGAGGAGGAGTCGCGGCCAAGGCATCTGATCACCTTCCGTACTTGCATTTGGCGGGAACCAACCTCCAAGGATATAAATAGGGCCTCTCCACCCCCTCTCAACACACACACACACACACACACACACTCACTCACCATTTCAAACCCACTCTCTCTCTCTCAAGGCTCTCTTGCTCTTAGTATAGGGTAGTGGAGCTAGGCTAGTTTTCCTTTAGCGAAGCAAGTCGTCCTCAAAGTCGTTGAGTGATCCTCGACTCCCGGTATGGCTTTGTATTCTATATGTCAGTACTCTATTCATAATTTAGAGCTTGATCATGGTTGCTTTACTATTTTGATAGTTTATCAATCCATGCTTCTGTTTATCATGAATTGTGTGATGAGTATGGTTAGGCCAGATGATCCGGGTACGGATATCGGTTTGTTGTGCTTTCAGGCTTGCTCTAGTGTTTTACTTGTCCATCCGAAGGGTGGGAGACCCGGGGATGCTAGAGTAGTGACCTCATACACTGGCGTGCTGCTCGGGTATGCAGGATCCTTCGGATATACCGTGCTCCATGGTGTGACTGGGGTAGACAGCAGGAGGTGGCAGCCCTGCCCATCCGGCGTAACAGCTATGTTGCATTTAGCGTATTCTCTGACGTTCGGGTTCGGTGTAGGAGTTCATGCAAAGAGGTAACGGGACTGGACGTTCTCTAGTGCGGGACGTTCTTCCCGCTATCTTAATTTCCTGGTACCTGCAGCCCTAACCATGTTCTAACATAACCTTTGCTTTGAATAGATACACTAGGACCCCTAACCTAGCCTAAACTCCAGCTAATTTAACATAGGATAGTTTAGTTCGTTCTTTTGTTCTTCTGTTCTTTCTTTCTTTTCTTCCTTGGGTGTTGGTTGTGTGCTTGTGTCACATTACCCCGATTTAGCTTCTTTATCACGACTTACCCCTGCTAGAGTTTTGCTTATTACTTGAGGAATGATGTCATGATTAATGTTAAGTACAGTATCTTTGCCACTGTCATCCTTTGGGAAAATATAAATAACAATACCCTTACTCTCTGGGTGAAATGCTGCAACGGTATATCCGTGCGCATGCGGATCCCATCTGTAATCGTATAGACTATACCACGACAGTGGCAATCCTTGGTGCAAGTTGATAGGGATGGGCTTAACACCCCCGTTCCTAGTGATTATGCTAAGGAAAGTCAACACGCATTTCTGGCGCCATTGCCGGGAACTAACCCCTCCTGGTGGCGACGTTAAGAAATGCCAACAAGCATTTCTAGTGTTGTTGCCGGGGATGGCATGTGAACAAAGTTATTATGCTGATATTAATCTAGGCTTCGTACTCAAGATATAGTCATTACTCTTTCTGGCTAATGTCACTTTATGTCTTCTTTTTTTTATTTGAAAGAAGATAGGGGTAGTGTATGACCGGTTTCTCCCTACCGGAAAACTACACAAAAAATCCAGAGAAGCTTGTGAGAAAGTCATGACCTTGTATCGTTTCTCCTCCCGCTACTCTTCCGGAAAAGAAACCCAGTTCAGAAGCACCCACTGTTCCTGAGGCTATGGCTGAGAAGACTCTCCACGAGTATTCCGTTCCCTCCACCGCCAATGTGGCTACTGGACCCAATGTCAACGTTGGGGACGTCAACTTCAAACTCAAGTCCAGCCTCATCAACATGGTGCAGGCTAGCCCATTCTGTGGAAGCCGAACGAGGACGCAAATGCTCATTTGCAGAACTTTCTAGAGCTCTGCGACACCGTTGTTATACGTGGTGTCGCCGCCGATGTTATCAAGCTAAGGCTATTTCCCTTTTCCCTACTGGGAAAGGTGAAATAGTGGTTTTACTAGGAAAAGGACATCGACACCTGTGACAAATACTCCAATGCATTCCTCACAAAGTTCTTTCCGCTAGGCAAGATGAATGCCCTGAGCGGGAAAATTTCAAGTTTCCAGCAGACATGGATGGAATCCATCCTGGAAGCTTGGGAAAGGCTGCAGGAATATATCACAGCCTGTCCTCATAATGGGATGGACGAATGGCTCGTCCTCCAAAGCTTCTACAATCGGCTAACAACGATATCCCGAGCCCATATCGACGCTACTGCTAGAGGAGCTTTTCTCAACATGACCATCACGAAAGCCAAATCTTTGATCGAGAAAATGGTCTCCAACTAGGGGTGGAGCGAAGAACGACTCCAACCCCGGACGAAGGGCATGCATACTGTCAAGGAGACGGATATGATCGTTGCCAAGCTGGACCTCCTGATCAATAAATTCGGAGAAGGGAGCCAACAACAGATCCAGGCTATCATCTACGCCATGGGTTCACACTTCACGTGTGAAGTATGTGGCAATGATGGACACTCGGGGAATGACTGCCTCGAGACCCGTTAAGACTGTGCGTACATCAATGACAACGGGTATCGTCCACCACAAGGAGGCCAAGGGTGAAACTAGCCGCATCCACCATTTCAGAGAGGTAACAATTTCAACTCTTCTTTTAATTCAAATTTCAATTCAAACCAACCGAGAACTAGTTCTAGGCCAACGAAAATATAAACAAAAAGCTTTTGGCCAACGATAAACCCTAGAAAGTTTAAATGTTAAAATTCAAACTTTGTCTTCATCTCTTAAAAATCAATTAAGTTTCAATAAAATGATACAAACTCAACTTGCACAAATTGGCTTCATTACCTGCTGTTGAAAGCGGGAATATCCCGGGGCAACCCGAGGCTCCTGTAGAAAATGTTAGCATGGTGTCCACTGGATGGGGTAACCCATCCCGGTGGTCACCATGCACGAACCATGCAGGTAGGCACAATCCCCAAAGGAACGACTCTTGGGATGGCCTGGTGGCAGCAGTGCAAGAAGATCCAGGGGTCCCCATGATTAGCTACTCAATCTACGACCAATACTACGAGCAGGCGCTGTGCGATCTGGGGCCAAGCGTGAATATAATGCCCAAGGTAATTTATGAAAAACTTCAATACCTTGCTCTTTCCCCAACATATATCTGTGTGCATCTCACAGATTCAACAATTCGATATCCCGAAGGGATAGTCGAGAACATTCTGGTGCGAGTTCGCGACTCCTTCGTCCTTGCCAATTTCGTGGTAATGGATATAGAGGGCGACCTCGGATTTGAGCTCATTCTTGGGTGACCATTCCTGAGGGCCGCCAAGGCAAGGATCGACGTTGGAAGAGGAGAAATCTGCTTCCACATCGAAAAGGAGTACATGTTCTTCAAGTTCAAACATAGGGAAGAGCAGCGCTTCCTGATCCATTAGGATAGCGAAGGGCAAGCACTCTGGGGTGAACCACTCCCCCAGCCATAGCCACAGCCGACCACACAACGGAGGAAAAAAAGAAGATCAAAGAAGGTGTGGCGGAAGGTCAAGAGTACGGCCTCGTCCAATTCTCTAGGACAGGCCGAATGATAGTAAGTAACGCCGGAGAAAAGTCTTGCACATCGGACTCTAAACGATGCGTCCTTGCCAAAGGTAAATGGTACTTATCTCATATTTACTTTTTTCCACCATTTGATTTTTTCCACCTTTTTTAATTTTCCCCATTGCATGATTTAAAAACAAAAAGGTACAAAAACATTTTTCTGCATGCTGGAGTTTCTTCTAGCACATTTTCTTTTTACAAAAATACCAAATATATTTTCTGAGTTTCAAAATCCTTTGAAAAATCATGTTGAACATATTTTTAAAGCAAACTTCTGAACATGCACAAGAATTTCAAAACTTTTGACCATTGGAGAAGAATCTGGCAAAAGGGGGGCACCAAGGGGCCCACCCTGGGGCCGGCCGGCCCCACAAGTCGGTCAACCCAGGGCCAACGGCTCCTGGGCCCTACCTTCTCCAACGGGTGCATGTCACATTTGGTCTTTTAAATAGAGGCCGAGAAGGGGGTGTGAAGCTTTCATTCTCACTCTCTCACTCACTCCCTCTCACGATTCTTGCTCGGGTTTTCATTGGATTTTGGCTCAAGTTCGATTTCAACAAATCTTTCTTTCTCATTTCCTTGCTGCAAGAATAATCACACACTTGGAGGAACAAACTTTCGGGTAAGAATTTCATTTTCGTTTCACTAATATAACATGAATCAAGTTGTTCTTGCTTCGTTCTTGTTGCAAGCATGAAGGGTGTAGGACGGAAGATTTCTGGAGCTTTCAAGAAGATGACGGGGTCAAGCTCAACCCATTCGTGGGGTGGGTCGAGCTCTCGTCATTCTCCCGAACCTACACCGACACCAACAACGATGGACTATGAGCAAGACGAACAAGAAGAACCAATGGAGGAGCAAGCTGCAGAACTGCAAGCCGAGGACATGGAGATTGATGATGAAGACGCACCGTACCTCAACTTGCGGGATGATCGCGATCGTCAAGCCTACGCCATGCTCAAGCGTCGAAGCTTTGGTCATACCAAAGCCTTCGACCCGGACCTACTCGAGAAAACAGGTATGGGCATTGACTTCGCTCGTGTTTGGCATGCGATCGGATGGGATGCCTTTGCACCCATTGAGGAGAATGGTTCTCGTCTCCTCACCATCCAATTTCTTTGCACTTTGCGGGAGGAAGCTAAGGGTGTTCGTTTTCCGATTCTTTGGGAACGAATACTACTATGCTTGGCGAGATTTCAGCCACCTCCTTAGTTTTAGTAACTGTTTGCCAGTTTCACATAAAAAGTCTTGTCATGGTTTTAATCGACATGATTTCTGGGGTTTGTTTTCAGGTCATGTTGTTCATGGCAAGTTTGTACCTCGGTGCAATGACATTTAGAATCCGACTCTTCGTTTAGTGCACAAGTGGGTGGCCATCACTCTCTTTCCAAGAAATGATCCACGACCAGTGCAGAACGATGAGTTGATGATATTATACACCATGGTCAACAAGATCCGAGTCTCCCCCGCAAAAGCAATGGTTAAGCAATGACTTACAAATTTCAGGATGATGGGTCCTATTGAGTATACTTCTTTGGTTACACGCATCGTATCAAATATGGGCATCTTAGAAGGGTACCCCATTCCTTTCATTGAGGATGACCGTGTCTTCATTGATGAATTTTATTTGGTTCAAGGCCACACACTCAAGAAAGGCCCGAATGACTTCTTGATTTTCTTTTCCTTAGGTTATGCCAATGAAATTCCGTTGCCAAACGCGGGATATCATTTGTATAACTGTCATTCGCTAACCTTACCTCTTGTTCCACAAGAGGAAGCCTGTCTGCATAGTGTATTTAGTTTGCTTGGCAGGACCACGAGAAGCAGGGCTAGAAGGGAGGAAATGCAGCAGCCACAACCATAGCCTTCACATCAATATGAGGCTGGTGGTTCGTTGTGGCAGAGTGTCAGCTCCAGTGAGTGTGCACGGCAGGCCCCAGGGCACCGGTCCACCAGTTCTAGCTCCTGTGGGATTCCACCTACCACCTGACGTTCAGCTTCGTCCAGAGGGTTCAGCTCTCTTACCCAGCAGCTGGGCGAGCTGAACGTCCGCGCTAACAACATCGACAAGTCACTGAACCATCACATCCAGTCCGCCCAGGACTGGATGCGATAGACAGGTGAAAGGATCCACAACATGAAGCAGCAACAGTTGCATCTATAGGAGGAGTGGAGGGTTTACTACCGTTGGACTGGGTTTAATCCCAACTAACAGCAGTGAGTCTGAAGCTAGCTTTGGGGAGGACCCCCACGAGAGGTAACTTGTATCAAACTCTATCTTTATCGCTTTCATAACCTTGCATGAAACAAAATAAAAAAATTTGCAAAATCTAGAAAATCCATAAAAAATTGCATAACTAAATCAAATAAAAATTTGTAAAACTTAGAAAACCCAAAAATATTTACTTGCTTTCTAATATGTGTAGTAAGCATGTGTAGTTTTTCCATGTTGAGATGATAAATAGTTGCTCTGTCAATTCCTTTCATATGTCTAGTTATAACCTTATGCTCTACCTAGTTTTGAGTTTGGTTGCTAATGTTCAAACCTTGAGCTTGAAACTTGTGGGTAGCAAAAAAACAGAACCGAGTCTAGGTTGTTGTGGGCTATGTTCGGTTAAGCAGAGTTGCTATGATCCTTTCCTACATGATGCTTGATATCTGGAGTATTTATTTTCAAAAATACAAAAAATAAAATAAAGTTCCTCAATGATATGAAATTCATATCCAAAGCCATATGAGTTACAAGTTTGAAAAGTCTTTCCACATATGCAACTTGTTTTCTCATTGGGCTTTATCAAATTGTTGTGACCCTTAGTGAGATTTATTTCATACTCCCATGATCAAGATCGCGTACACGTCCACTACCACATACTACACTTCTACACTGGAAGTTAGTAATATATCCACTCATACATCCACCAAATAAAAACTCCATGACACCGTATGACATCTCTCTCATAAAGTTATACAAAGGATATGGACTATGCAAAAAGAAATAAAAGATGCATACCCAAAGAAGGTATGCCACATGCTCCGGCATGCCAAAAAAATAAAGATGCATAACCAAAGAAGGTATGCAACATACCCACAAGGCTTGTCAAAAAAACAGAGAGAAAGAGATAACCCCTATCCAAAGAAAAAGAAAAAGAAATAAGAGAGAGATGATTCATACAAAGAAGTTCATCCACCATCCACCAAAGATATATTTACACACACTTGCACATTTTGATCAAGGTTTATGACTTATTTCTCCTTTGGATTCGGTTTTTGACTTAGCAAAATATGAGAAGCAAGTTTGGCTTTATACCCTCCATATCTACAGCTCCACCAAAAAGAAGCCTTAGGAGTAGGATTGAAAAGAAAGACACAAAAATAGGCCTTGGTGAGGATTAATGCATAAATGAGCGATAATATACTCAAACCATTGTACTCAGCTCAGTTAAAGCATTGCTTAATTTGCAAGCTAGAAATCGACTTCACTATCACAGGTAGCATCTACATACTTAACCCAAGATTACGAGTGTGTGGTTCAGGAGGTGCGGTGGGCCCACCCTCGCACATGAGATGGTGAGTTGGCATCTCATTCCCCGTGTTATTGCGAGAATGCCAGAATGGAGAACCTGAAGTACACTCCCGCCCCCCGTTCACTGAATTGTCTCCCAACCGCTGCCAACCCCAGATCAGGCCTGTCCCAGCCCAGAGCCTTTTGACCTGCATACTTCACTTTTTGGCATCTGATCTCACATATCTAGGTACTAGTAATAATCTAAGCTTGATGAGACGCACAAGCGTGGGGAAAAATATTTAAAGGTGCCCCTCTTCGTACCTGCATATCTGAAAAAGGACAATGGATATATCTTGCTTGCCGCTCCATGGCTTGATTTATTGAAATACTGATATAGAGATGAAATGTGTGTCAAATAAAATCAGATCCTTAGTTAAATGAACACTTGGGTGCGTATTACCCATATTATTCTAATTGTTTAGTTGAGCTATAAACAATATTGCACATTTGTTGACACTAAAAATTGGCACAATTCAGATTTTGTCAACAATCTGGGCAAACCGGCTAGACCGGTCATGTAAACCGGCCGACCGATCTAGGAAATATTGCTAAATTATCAATTGGATTGCACCATTGCGTAGATCTTGTCAAGACAACACTACTACAATAATCTTGACTGAGGCGGTCAAATTTAATTTTCTGAGGCGGTCAAGAGAAATGCCTCAAGTCAAAGAAAATGAAAGATTTTCTAAGGCGGTTTTGGTGTGCCCGCCTCAGTTAATTACATAAAAATTAAAAAAATTAAAACCTGCGACCGCGCCGGCCGACCGCTCCACTAGCCGCACCCGCCGCCACCGTACCGGCCGCACACGTCGGCAGCCCGCGCTCACCCACCCGCGGCCTCCACCCGCCGCCGCCGCGGCCCACCGATCGTGCCGCGCCCGCGATCGTCGCTCGCCGGCTGCGCCGCCGCGCGCCCGCCCCGTCCGCCACCGGATCCACACGCGGCCGCCTTCCGCCCGCGGCTACGCGTGCGCGGATCTGCGTCGTCTTCCCCGTCCGGCACCGTCGCCGTTCACCCACGGCTACGCGCGAGCGGATCTGCACCACCGCCGCACGCCTCGCACGGGCGCCGCCACCGCTGCCCACCCCGACTGCCGTGATAGTGAACGCCACGCCAGCCGCCAGCGGCCTGAGCGGACAAGGGGGAGAGAGAGATTTGAGGGAAAGAGAGACACTGAGTTAGGGTTTGGCTCGGGTATATAGGCTTTATTGGGCTCGGCCCATTAACTGAGGTGGTTTTTTGTAACGTGTCCACCTCTGAAAATAGTGGTATTAACATAGGCGGTCACGTTAAAGGTGACCGCCTCTGTTAATCGATTTTGCGAGGTGGTTTCTTTAACCACCTCAGTTAGTAAGACGTGACCATGGGCATTGTTGACGGTTCTTAAGTGCAAAATCTGACCGTCAACGATACTCACAAAAGAAGGAAAATCATGCCTCTTACTCACATATTTGTATCACTAACCTAGCTCAAGAGTTGTTTTGGAGAATTATATTTTCAGGAGCACAAGTCTGGAATAAGAAGAAAATATGAAGAATACGCAGAAAAAGTCGCAGAAGATCGTGTCCTGCATAACACAAGCAAAAAAGGACCACTTGACAGACCAAACCGACCAACCAAGCCCCGGCACCGACCATCTGACATCAGGACCCACCAGGCAGTGACCCAGAGAAAGACGGTGGCCAGAGGCGGCAAGGTGGGGTTGGCCGAACCAGGTTCGGCCGAACCTGGATAGGCACTTGTCTAGGTGCATTTTGACGGGAAGGTTGATTTGATCCACTAGAGGTCGATTATGAGTGTTTTCATATATAGAGATGGCGGGAACCGACCTCAAACACTATATAAGGGGCCTCCCACCACTCTCACACACACACCACTTGGAGAAGCCTCTCTCTCACTCTCATTGTGACTTGTACTCCTTAGGGTAGTGGAGCTAGGCTAGTACTTCATCTTCTTAGCGAATCCAATCGTCTTAGGGTCGGCAAGCAATCCTCGGCCTCCGGTATGGCTTTGTATTCTGACATTCGTTATGCTATTCATACAAAGTTCGTTCATGGTTATCTTGTTATGTTCTTAGCTTGTTCTGCAATGATCTGTTCTTCATCAAGTTGTATTAGTTGCTTGCTTAGACCAGATGATCTGGGTAAGGATAACGGTTCATTGTGCTTTCGGGCTTGCCTTAGCGTCTTACCTGTCCATCCGAATGGTGGGGGACCCGGGGTCGCTGAGGTAGTGACCTCATATGCGGGCATGGTGCCCGGGTATGCAGGATCCCTCGGATATGACGGTGCTCCATGGTTTGACTGGGGTAGATCACAGGTGGTGACGGCCCTGTCGGTCAGCCGGGAAGCTGCTTCTCGGTTAGCGTACTCCCCGATGTTCGGGTATCGTGTAGGAGTTCATGCAAAGATGAAACGGGACTGGATGTTTTCCAGTGCGGGTCATTCTCCCCGATGTCCCTAATTTCCCGGCACCTGCAGCTCTAAGTATGTGACTAACATAACTTCTCTGCTAACATGAATAGTATACTAGGATCTTGTTTGCTTATACTCCCACTAAACTTAGGTGTATTCGTTTATTCTTTATTTGTGAGAGTTTTATTATCACTTACCCCTATATAATCAGCAGTCCGCACCTTATCTCATATTGTTATAGTTACGTAACTAGTAAACATCTTTACACACCATGCCATCACTTGGGAAAATATAAATAACGATACTCTGAATAATTTCGGGTGAAATGCTACAACGGTATATTCGTGTGCTTGCGGATTCTTCTGTAATCGTTAAGCCATACCGCACGGCGTTTCATGGCGTCGTTGCTATGGACCTAACCCGTTCATAGTGATTACACTATGAAATGCCCCACAGGCATTTCTGGCGCCGTTGCTGGGAACTAACCCCTCCTAGTAGCGACGTTAAGAACTGCCAACAGGCATTAACAGAGGTGGGTTATTTTTTGTGCTCGCCTCAAAGTTCAAAAAAAATGTCGCTGTTAATCAGTCTTTGTAGTAGTGCGATTGAAGTGAATATATAGAATGTTCGATATAGAGTTCGGATGATAAAGTTATGGCTCCAGAAATATCTACACCTAGGTCACCCCTGTCCAGGGGCAGTCAGACCAGTGAAAACAGCACCCTCCGAGTTAGAGTTGTATTTTGACAAGAGATTTGTAAGAGTTTCGACTTCTATTGGGTACAGACTTCCCCACCCTATATTCATGAAGGGTAACGGTCCATGAGGGAAACCCAACCGAACCAGTCTACAATGCATTTAATTTTTATCTTCTAAACCCTAAATCTCTCTTCCATCCTCTCTTGTTGTTTATCTACTGATCTCCATGACCATAGATGATGTCCTAGATTTGCTGGTTGATCTAGGGCATGTCGGCGACATCTACGCCCCGACGGGTCCCTCCCTCGCATGAGCATTGACGATTTTCACTAGTTTGCTTGGAAACTAGTCGTTCTTCATCACATAAGTGTGTTGGTTACCTCTTTGCTGATTTGCTCATAAACCTAGCCATCCTCCATCACGTAAGCATGGTAGTTCTCCCGCTCGAATGACCCGAGGAATCCGGTCTGACCAGGTTGTTGAACAGGTCTACGGAGTTCCACGGCGGTTCGGTCCGTTCGCGACCTGCACATTCTTGTGCATTCAGTGTGTTGACCAGATTTTTGCATCAACAAAGTTGAGAGGGCCAGTCTACAAGAAGAAAAACTTAACAAAAAAGATAAATATAGATGTGCATGCATTATCCTGCAAGAGTAATGGAAAGGAAAAAAAAAAGATAGTACACGATCCTGGAAAAATATATTTGGTTGTTTTCACCCGTGCATGTGATGTGTAATTGTGTCCACCATCTCGGCTTCAACGTATGGATCCATTGAAAATTTCCCAAAAAGAATGTAAAAGGATCCATGATCTTTCCACCAACTGTGAGGTAATTCTTACTCCAAAGAAGTCAAAGTCCCTTGAAGATCCATGGTGTTTTAGTTTTCTGTGAGTGTATGTTTTGGTTTCAATTTCCTGATCGTTTTTAATTTGCGCATGTTTTTGTTTTAGTTTCGTGATTGTTTTTAACATAATTCGAAAGAAGTTATTTTCCGTCAGAGCTATGAAAGCGTGAAGTCTCTTTGGCACGGCTCCGCCCGGAGGGGCTCCTCTGTGCTAACCTCTGCTGTGTTCCACTGTAGTGATGAAAAAAACTCCGACTCCTCGCTACATTTAACTAGGCAGCGGAAGGAGCACCTAGAGCTGCGTTTCCTTGCTCCTCCGGCTCCGCACAACATGGCCACAACCAGAGCCGGAGCTAGCCAGGCCAAACAGAGCTAAAGCTTTTTTTATTAATGTAGATATTGATGACCATTTGTTCCTTGTTTCTACATCGATTGAAATTCTTCTAAGTGAAAAAAAGAAATTTGGCAGGAACTGCCCATTTGAAAAACAGTCTCCATGCACATACTGAATAAAATCTCTCCCTCCATAGAAAATATGCCAGAAACCACTTGATCCCTATATTTTGTAGCAGCTACGGAAAAGGCTCCAGCCTCCAGGTAGCTCTACACAATTCCAGCAAAACCAGCACCGTATTGCATTCAACTACCTAACCTCAGAAAACCGAACAAAACAATTCCCAAAACACAAATAAATGGAATTTCAAAGAAGAAGAAAAAAGATGAGGTGCCAAAAAACTGAAAAATACCGAGAAGGTGTGACTGTTTTCCCTAGCTCTCCTCAGTTCTCACCGGCCCCAAGTGGGAGTGACGTCCGAATCTACCGTCGCCGCCGTGTGCCCACCGCGTGCTCTACTCTGCTCTGTTCTGCTCCCTCTATTTCTACCACCTCGTCTCGTCCTCGGCTTCCAGTTCCAGTCACCCCCTCCCCGGCCTTCGCTCTCTGCCTCGAGCTGGCCTCCCACCCATCTTTAGCCGCAAGAGCAACTCGATCCACCGGCGCCCCGTAACGAACCAAACAGGAGGCCCCTCGACCTTCTCGCTCCCCTCCGGCCGTTGACGAAGCTGCCAGGCGAAGCGAAGGTAAGGCCTCGCTGTCTGCGACCTAGCTTTGCTCTGTTTCCATCTTGGGCGCCTGAGCTTCGTCTTAGTGGTGCATAAATGTTTCTCCCTGTTTGGCGATCTCCTCTGTGCCTGCGCGTACCTGTGTGGCCACTGTTGGGGCCTGTTTTGAGAAGGGGGGTTGTGAATTCAAATCTTTAGGACTTGGTTCCAACTCGAACCAGATTCTGAAAATCAATAAAGCAACCCCCCTAGTCATTCTAAGCAGGCCCTGATAGCGTTCTTGGCCGTCGTTATCGAGTTCTTGGAAACAATCTTCCGTCTCGCGGTAAATTCATGAACCCTGTTGCTCTGGATTGGGTTCCTCCTCTTCTTTTTTTTTCTTTTCTGAATTTTTGTAGCTACTATTTTGATTCATGATTCTCTTCTTCTTATGGTTCTGAATTCTGGACCTAGTACTAGGGGAAGAAGAGGGTCCAAGCCTTGGCTGTTGCCTTGCCTCCGTCTCTTGTTGGCGTTTCCCTGTCCATCCCTTTCAATGTGATTCTGAATTTGTCAGCTGCCAATTACTTACTGGAGAGAAAACCAAGATCAGTTCCTCCCTATTAAGAGTCTGATGATACTTTCCTTGGAGTTTTGCCGACGTGTCCAATCACAAGGCAGACCAAACCACTTGCTGTCCTCACTTTTTTGTTCCTGCGCTCACTAGTTTACCACGATAATTTTGGCCTGAAACTCGATGGCCGTTCATTCATTGGCAGCGTTTCGCGATCCCTCGACAGCTCGATTCTGGAGGAATAGTTTAATTGAATGTGTTGCCTGAATGCTCCAGAATTGTCGCTGATTTGGGTGGCTCCATTATTGGCAACGAATCGGACCAAAGGTTGGGCCAGCTTTGAACTCGTCGTGCGCGTCTGTTAGGATACCACATCGCGTAGCAGCCTACCAAGAAACAGAGCCTTCCTCTCCGCACTGCCTCTCCTTGCTTCACGGATCGAGATCAGTTGCCGGGCATGGGGGATGTTCGCTGTGTGTGTCTGAATTAGCTGCAGTTTTTTTTTTCTTTTTCTTAATTTCGATGCAGGGTTCTTGACGAGTCGTGGATTGATTGATTGATCGATGCAGGGCTAACTGCCAAGACGGCACCTCTCCGGCTTCAAGCGCCTCCGGCTCTCCCCCGTTCACTCTGGCCTTCCCCGTGCCGCCGCCGCCTCGCAGCTTGAGCGAGGAGCATGCGAGTTCGCCCTCTTCTGTCTTCGCCGTCGTCGTCCTCGCGATCGCCGCGTCGCTGCTGCGGAGGGCGTCGCCCGTAGATAACGGCTAAGTCCTCCTGCTGCTGATTCCGTCCTTGAACGCCCGCGCACGTGCGCAACAAGGGATGACCAAGATGAGCTGCTTCCCCACTCTGCTCGCCGCCGGCAGGAAGAAGAAGAACCACAAGGTCGCCGCAGCCAAGGAGGTCAGCGGCAACGAGCGCCCCAAGGTGAATCCGGTCGAGTTCATCGATGCCCCAGTTGGTCCCGGCGCCGGGGAATTCGAGAACAAGGTCGCGCCGCGCGACGTCAAGTTCGCCGCCGCTGCCGCGGCCATGGTCCCCGTGGCGTCCCACGAAGGAGGTGGTCAATTCGTCGCCGCCAAGGCATCGGCTAAGGGGGCCGATCTGCTAGATTTCGAATTCGACTTCCACCTGAACCCTACGGAGCCCAACAAGCCAGACGGCGACGGCGACGGCGCGGAGAAGCGAGCCACCGACACGGCAGCGAACGCCGCGAGGGCGGCTCCGGCGGACCCGTCGCCCAAGCTGAAGCGGTCTTGCTCCAACATCGAGACCAAGCGTCCCGGCCCACGTGAAGCGCCGGAGATGCCGGCGCGGTCGCGCTCCTACGGCGATCTGGGGAATCTGATCGGTGGCCTCGCCCTGGACACGTCGGCGACTCCGCAGGGCGCGCCGGAGGCGAGCCCGGCGTCGGTCAAGACGTCGCACACTGCCGACTGCGTCATGCTCAAGAAGCGGTCGTCCAGCCAGGTGCTGCCGTCGCGTAGCCGGAAGCTCTGGTGGCGGCTCTTCCTCTGGAGCCACCGCAACCTGCACCGGCCGGGGTCGGCGCGCCCGGCAGAGGCGTGCTCTCCGGCTCGCCACGGAGGATACACCTCGGACACGCTCGAGGAGGGCCCGGCCGCGGACCGCAAGAACAAGAAGGTCATGGTTGACGACTCGCCGTCGCCGCCGCCGTTTGCCTCGAACCAGTGGGTCGCCTTCTGCGCCGAGAACTCCCTCCACGACCGCGTCAGCGCCTGGGTGTGCAGCATCGAGAACGAGCCTCCGTTCCACATCGCCGAGGAGGACGAAGACTATGACGGAGGGGACAACATGGATGACGACGAGTGCGCGGCGCGGCCTCGGCGTCCCGTCGAGCTCGGGGAGTCATCTTCAGGGAAGAACCACGGCAAGTCCAAGCGTTGCGCGGCGGCCGACGAGGTCGTCCAGGCCAACACCATCGTACAGTCCCTGAACGCCTTCTCGTCGGTGGCGCACATATCTGGGATGGGGCTCAAGGTCATGCCCATGATCGCGCCGTTCTCGAGCCTCCGAGCCGTCAACCTCTCCAGCAACTTCATCGGTAAGCACTGACAGCCAACAAAATCTAGCTAGGATTAGGACAACATTAACAGTAGTACGAGTAGTACTTTCAGTAGTAACTATTTCTGTTGTCGGACGAGTGCTGAATCTGTGTTTTTTTTTTCCATCAGTTCATATCTCCCCAGGATCGCTGCCGAAGGGCCTGCACTCGCTCGATCTATCAAGGAATAAGATTGCAAACATCGAGGGGCTCCGGGAGCTGACGAAGCTGCGCGTGCTGAATCTCAGCTACAACCGGATTTCGCGCATCGGGCACGGTAAGCACTAAGCACGCCTGTTCTGAACTTGCACTAGTCTTTCCAAATTTTCAGAGTTCAGGTTGCTGAACACATGTCTGTAGTAACTGACAGAGACCAGGGTCTGTTATCTGTTGCATACATGCATGATTGCATCTAGCAGACAAGTCGATTTGGATCACAATCATTGAACGAGACATCCCACATTGTGGTATCTGTTTCATATCTTTTCTGCCAGCGGTCAGTGGGCACCTTTGTAGGGACCTGGGAGCTTGGACCATTACAGCATAGCTTGTCCGATTTTTAGCATAGCTTGTCCGATCACATAATTTTCAGCATCAATTAGAGCAGGTCCTGGAAATGATTGCATAACGAATTCAATCAGAGACTCTGTCTGCATTGCAACTTGCTGGAGCCATATAGACATTGCAAACATGATATTCAGATTTCAGAAGCAAAATTGCTAGATTGTTTTTCTCATTGTTTTTCTCTGTCTGCAATGGATCTGCAGGGCTGTCGAACTGCACGGCGATCCGGGAGCTGTACCTGGCGGGTAACAAGATCAGCGACGTGGAGGGCCTCCACCGGCTGCTGAAGCTGGCGGTGCTGGACCTGAGCTTCAACAAGATCACGACGGCCAAGGCGCTGGGCCAGCTGGTGGCCAACTACCACTCCCTCCTGGCGCTCAACCTGGTGGGCAACCCGGTGCAGGCCAACGTCGGCGACGACGCGCTGCGCCGTGCCGTGACGGGCCTCCTCCCAAACCTGGCCTACCTGAACAAGCAGCCTGTGAAGCCGCAGCGCAGCGCGCGGGAGGTGGCCACGGACAGCGTCGCGCGCGCCGCGCTCGGGGGCTCCGGCAGCCGGAATCAGGGGAAAAGGGCGTCGCGGCGGCTCACCCAGAGCCCCCGGTCGTCGTCGCTGACCAGGGGACGTAGCGGCGGCGGGGACGGCAGCGTGAGGAGCAGGTCCAAGGGAAGGCACCACGGCTGAGGCAGGGCGAGAGAAATGAAAATGAATTCCTGCGTGTGACAATTTGTGCGTGCATGCCTGCCCGGATCTCACAGAGCTGCGATGGGACAATCGATGTGAATACTCATTAGTGAGAGATTGAGAGATTTTGGTTAGATTACTACGGGCTTGATGGATTGTTTGTAGATGCAAAAGTGTAATTTAAGATGATGATGATGATGTTACCAAAGTTGCCCAAATTCTTGGATGATTAAGTGCTGAAGATCAAAGGTAGATGACAACGTTACCTATCCTCCATAATTGTATAACCTTCTCGTTAATTTTGTGCCAGAAAGTTGAAGCCCCAACAGATGAGACAAGACATCAAGCAAGGGTTTTCCTTTGCTCCTCTCCAGTCTCCACTCCATTCTCCACTTGTGGAGGTGGAGGAACGAAGGGATGCTGAGCGGCTCTTTTCTCCTCCGCCGCCGGCGAGCTCGCCGGAGCTGAGGGGGGAGGGGTCCTGTTTCTTCTTAGGTGCAAATCTAGCAGTCTTTAGGTTAGTCCTGTGCCTCAATGGCCCTAGCGCTTAGTCGCTGCTCTTGCTCCTTGTTTGCTGTCGCCATTGTTGTTGTCATCCTCGTCTCCGTGCTCGATGGCACATGCGATGGTAGCAGGTTGAGCCCAAATAAAGTCGCTCCTCCATCCACCAATCCCCCTCGAGCAGATCTAACCACCAGCCGCGCCCTTGATCTACTCACCTCCGCCCGCGCAGCGGCTGCCGTTTCCGTCGCTGATTCCGCCGGTATCCTCACTGTTTCGGACGCTCCTGTTGCGGATCCGAGTGTCTACACCGCGGATTCGGCCGGCGCTGCTCCGGATTTGGCCATCACCGACTCCACCTCCCGCCCCCGAGCTGATGCTGGCCAGCCTGCGCGACTTCAAGCTCAGCTTCGACGTCGTTCGGAACTTCAACGAGCTCGTCTTATTTGCTCCGGCGCTGCTGTTCTTCTCAATCTTCCTCGCCGGAGATGTGCTTGCCAGGGGAAACTCGATACGTTTGCTGTTGCAGGCTTTGAATGCAGGAAGTTGGCTTTGGGTGATCAATCTAGGAATCAGCTACTGGCTGGTGGCTCCCGCATTTTTTCAGTGGCTATGGCGCCGGCTCCAAGGGCGCCACCCCAGCCATGAGTCTACTCAGCTGGAACTGCAGAGGCTCGGGCGGGAGTCTCCGCAGTCGTAAAATGCAACACCTTGGCCGCCTCATGTTGTCGACACATGCTCAGGTAACTTTTGTTTCAGAAACCCGCAACTCCCGAATTGATGCTTCTCAGTTGTCTAATTACTTCCATATCTCTGATAGTTTTATAGTTCATGCGGTAGGCCTCTCTGGGGGCCTTTGGGTAATGTGGACTGATGATGTGGATGTGAATATTGTTTCCTCTAGCCATAACTATGTGTTAGCTTTTGTTGTAAATAGGGGTACTGGTGTTTCTTTTAACCTTGTTTGCATGTACGGTGACCCACATCATAAGCATACCAATGGTATATGGCATGATGTGGAGGATTTTGTGTTTCAAAATCAGGATAGGCCCACTTTATGCATGGGTGATTTAAACAATATTATGCATCCTAACGAAAAATGGGGGCCTGGACCTCCTTGTTTACCTCGTATTGAAAATTTTTGTACTCTTGTCAAGCAATGTGGCTTAATTGATTTGGGCTATAGTGGTCCTGCTTATACGTGGACAAATAAGCGATTCACCACTAGGCCTACCTTTGAACGTTTGGATAGATGCTTGGGTAATTCAGATTGGTGTCAAATGTTTCCTCACACTGTTGTTTATCATCTGCCTATGCTTTACAGCGACCATACACCTATCCTTGCTATTCTGAACCCAAATCGTCCTAAGCCAAGGAGGAGATTCAGATTTCAAAACTGGTGGCTCACTGAGAATGATTTTCAGGAGACTGCAGCCCAAGCTTGGGCTCAGACCGACAACCAGCCTTTCCATGACCGTACAAAAGCCCTTACTTCCAAACTCAAGAAGTGGGTCAAAAAGAAGAAGCCCCTCAATCAGCAGTTAGAAGAAATTGAGCAGCAATTAGCCCAAACCCAGGATAACCTACCAGATCACATTGACCATGCCACTGAACATAACCTAGTTACACTCCATAGCCAAATCCTTGATAAGATCACAGATTACTACAGACAGCTATCCAAGAAACATTGGGCTACCAAAGGAGACAGAAACACGAGGTTTTTCCAGCAAGCTTGCACTAAGAGGAGGCAAAAGAACAGAATCCTGTTTATTGAAAATGCGCAAGGTCAATCGTTTGCAGACCCCCAAGACATTGCTCAGGAATTTATTTCTTATTTTTCAAATCTGTTCACTACCTCTGTTCCTGGTCACAATATAGATTTCCAATTTCAAGGTACTATAACTAATGAATTTACAAACTCCATGCCAAGTGTTGATGAGTGCTTGCAGATCATCAAAAGTATGAGATTAAATTCGGCGCCGGGACCAGATGGACTCAATGTGGCCTTCTACCGTGCGACTTGGCCATGGATAAAGCAAGATGTACACAATTTGATTACGGAATTCTACAATACAGGTAATATCTCGCAAACCCTAAATGCCACTGACATTGTTTTGATCCCAAAAAAGCCGCAAGCCGTCCATGTTACTGATTTTAGGCCGATTAGTCTTACCAATGTCGCTTATCGTCTAATTGCGAAGTCCCTAGCAAACAGGCTAAAGGAGGAGTTACCTGATTATATTCATCATTCTCAGCACGCTTTCATTCAGGGTAGGCGCATAACTGACAACATTTTCGTTGCTCAGGAGATTGTGCACTCTTTTAATCTGAATTCTTTCAAGCAACATGCTTTCATGCTAAAAATTGACTTGGCAAAAGCTTTTGATCGTGTTGAGTGGCCTTTTCTGCTAAATTCTTTGCGCCATAAAGGATATAGTGGGCATTTTATCAAGCTGATCTATGCTTGTGTCTCTACGACTTCCTTTGCTATCAATGTTAATGGGCAGCCCCATGGTGATGTGAAGGCTACTAGAGGAATAAGACAGGGTTGTCCACTTTCGCCTTATCTGTTTGTTCTTGCTATTAACGAGCTGTCGATTTGTCTTCAAAACGCTCTACAAAATCGAGAGCTTACAGGTGTCACTCTAGGCCCAGATTGCCCGCCCATCCACTCTATCCTTTTTGCAGATGATCTCATTATTTGCGGGGAAGCTGATTTGCAAACACCGAACTGGACAAAATCCTCAATTCTTTTCAGCAAAAAGGTAACACCCGATTTAAAAGCCCAGATCAAGAGTTTTTTTCCTGTTAGTGATTTTAAACCAAGCACTATGCACCTTGGGCATCCTCTGCTTATTACACATAGGGACAAGGACAAGGCTTACGATTTCATTTATCAAAAATTCAAGTCAAGGCTCACCCTAACAAAAGCTAATACTCTCAATCATGCTGGCCGGCTGACCCTTATTCAATCAGTTTTTGTTTCAATTCCGATATATTACATGGCTAACATTTTGTTCACAAAGAAATTTTTAGCAAACCTCACAGCGATTATCAGAACCTTTTGGTGGCAAGGAGTACAGAAGGACCAGAACAAGAAGCCCATACACTACAGATCATGGGATGCATGCTGCAAGCCAAAAAAGGAGGGAGGACTAGGCATTCGGAAGCTAGAGCTCGTAAACAAAGGTATGCTAATCAACACTGCGTGGCGTTTTATCCATGAACCTGAAACTATGGTAGCAAAAATAATTAAGGCAAAATATTTCCCAAATGCTTCCCTATGGACAGCTTCCGCTCATATACCCAAATCCACTTTCTGGTCTTCCATTCTTAGCATTAGGCACCACCTCGAAACCCATGTCACTATACAATTTATAGATGGTAATACTTCTATTTGGAATCAACCTTGGAGCCCTTTTTGGAAAGAAATGCATGATCGTCTAAACCTTGAACAAACTGATTATGAAATTCCTAGTACCGTTTCTGATTTGTGGCTGCCAAACTCTAAAATGTGGGATGAAAATAAAATTATCACTCTTTTTGGCCAGCAATCCATGGATGCTTTGGTGCAGGTCCCGATTATTGTAGGGCAAGGACCGGACATAATTTGCTGGAAGTTGACTCCGAATGGGCTATGCTCTTCGAAAAGTGCTTATAATATGTTGGCCAGAGAGGAGGCAGCAAGACACCCCCCACCTAACACTCCTCTGCAGGTTATACAAATTCTTAGACATGTGTGGAAGGACAAGCTTATTCAACCTAGAGTCAAAACTTTTGCTTGGAGATTACTCAGACTTGCTCTAGGCACCGGCAAAAGATTGCACCGCATCATTCATAGGATTGATGGAAAATGCTCTAGGTGCGGTATGGTAGAGGATGACAATCACTTATTTTTTGAGTGCAGCTTTGCTAGGGCTACATGGTTTGCCTCAGTACTAGGCCTCAGAACAAGTAATCTACCATCTTCTACAAGTGGTCTTCATGTTCAAATAGCCACCTTGCTGCAACAGGGCGTACCTCACGTGACGGCAGGTATCATTTTCTCAATCATGTGGTGTCTATGGAAAGCTAGGAATGATCACAGGTTTAACAATGTGCATTGGACAACATCAAGAATTCTTTTTGAGGCGACTGCTATTGACAATTCGCTTGCAGCAGCTATGGAAGAACCCTTGCCCATACATGATTATGACAATCAGGGCCAAGATAATAATTTGTCTAATGTATCTGTGCAGATTCAAGATGGCCCCAAAATTTTCTGCGATGCATCTGTATGCGTGCAACAATCAGCAGCGAACCAAACTGGAATTGGCATTTTCATTCTAACAACTCCAAGCCATAGTCTATGTTCTGCTTCTTTTTTTCAGGTACGTATACTGCAAGCAATGGAGCCGCTACAAGCAGAGGCAAACGCTCTACTCATGGGGGCAAAACTAGCTAGAGCACTAAATTTGCAAAGGGCTAACTTGATTACAGATAATGAAGTGCTAGCCAAATCAGCCAGGACGGCCTCCGCAGGACACAGCCCAGGACATTGGTCACTGCGACCTTTCCTTGGTGAATTTGCAGATGTGACGCAGGGAATAACATGTTCCATCATCAAGATTAGCAGACAGAACAACAAGGTGGCTGACAGGCTTGCAAAGATGGCGAGGCAGGCTTCTATCCCTTCTCCTTGCCTTTTCTCTTGTAATGCTTTAAGCCATAATTTGCACTGTCCAGTGCGACATGCCTTGGCAAACTTTCAATGGGGCAGCTTTGCACCCATCTCTGTAACCTGCTTATGAATGAATGACAATACCTACGCCCTAATTTTCAAAAAAAAAGACATCAAGCAACATTATTAGTATGATTAGTGGAGATGCAGTGTGAGAAAAAAAAAACAAAACCATATTTCCGACCTGCCGGATTCGAACCAGCGGTAGTATGATTAGTGGAGATGCAGTGTGAGAAAAAAAAACAAAACCATATTTCCGACCTGCCGGATTCGAACCAGCGACCTAAGGATTATCTGCAACAACTACAGTCCTCCGCTCTACCAACTGAGCTAAGGTCGGTTTGCGTTTGTCTGCTGATTTCGTATTTAACTAACAGTTGTCACGGGCCTTGGGCTGGCGATGTGGGCTGACGATCGGTTGACGTTAGGAAAACACAAGCACCACAAATATGTCTGAAGGCACCAGGAAGCAAAGAAGCATCACACGTTTCCATTCTCCCATGCACAATACCATACGTGTCTCGCCTAGCCTGCCTTCCAAGCAATCCCCATCAACCTGCAGGCGTTTTGCAACGGTGCAGCGCGCGCACGCCGGGTATCCATTCCATTCCGTGTATGCTCGGCTCGATCACCCCGCTCCAGCAAGCAACAACGATACCCAAGGCCAGCACGTCGCCAATGCAATAATCCACACCCACCCTATATATTTGTCGCTCTGCATTGCAACCCTGCTTTATGCTTAACGGTCGCATACTGTTCGGCCATCATGGAGAACCCAGGGTCGTCCGAATTCGGCGTCGGCTGCCGCCTCCTTCTCGCCCTCCTGGTGATCGCCTTCTCCGCGCGCCCGTGCCATTCCTCCCTCTACCACCCGCCGCCGCCCGTCATGGTCTACCACACCGGCGCGGTGCTCGACGGCGCCGTGCCGGTCTCCGTCCTCTACTACGGCGCCTTCTCGCCGCACCAGAAGGCCATCGTGGCCGACTTCCTGCTCTCCCTCTCCCCGCGTGGGCGCCAGCCGCAGCACCACAGGTTCGGCGCGCCGGGCCCCGCCCCGGCGCCGTCGGTGGCGCGGTGGTGGGAGACCGTGGACCGGTACGTGCGCAAGGCAGGCCGGGACCCGCCGCGGGTGGTGCTGGCCAGCCAGGCCCACGACGAGGCGTGCTCCCTCGGCAAGACGCTCTCCAGGCTCCAGGTCGAGCGGCTGGCGGCGCGCCTCGGCGTGGCGCCCGAGGGCGTGGCCGTCGTGCTCACAGCCGCCGACGTCGCCGTCGAGGGGCAGTGCAGCAGCGCGTGCGGGGCGCACGGGGCCTCCGCGCCGGGGGGCGCCGCGCACGTCTGGGTGGGCAACGCCGCCGTGCAGTGCCCCGGCCGGTGCGCGTGGCCGTTCCACCCCGCGGAGGGCGGCGCGCGGCACGCGCCCGGGCGCCGCGGCGAGACACTGCGCGCGCCGAACGGCGACGTCGGCGTGGACGGCATGCTGGTCAACCTGGCGGCGATGCTGGCCGGCGCGGTCACCAACCCGTACGGCCACGGATTCTTCCAGGGCGACGCCGGCGCACCGGTCGAGGTGGCGGCCGCGTGCCCGGGTGTCTACGGCCGCGGTGCGTATCCGGGCTACCCCGGTGCGGTGAGGCTGGACACGGTCACTGGCGCGGGGTACAACGTGGTGGGCAGGAACGGCAGCAAGTACCTCGTGCCGGCGCTGGTCGACCCCGACGACTACTCCTGCGTCATCATGTCGTAGACCCATCAGCTGAGGCTCGTTTGTATTGCAGCCACGCAACATAGGAGTTGGGGCCACGCACGGTTGCTTGCTGATGAGAAAGCGGGTCAGCGCTGGTTCTACTCACTCTGTTTCGAATTAATGTTCGATTTAGCATTTCTAAGCATATAAATTTTGTTATGCATTTAAATATACACTATATCAAGATACATAACAAAAATTATATACCTATAAATGTTAAAACAACATGTAATTTGGAATGGAGGGAGTACGATCTAATGCTGCATGTAATTTGTCCCTCGGTGAGGAGCACCTAAATTCAGTAGGATTCGTATATATTACTATGAATAAAACTATGACTAAGTCTCTAAAAGGAATGTGAACTCTCCTTGTATGGAACCATGGCACACGAGTGTGTTGTGTTATATATAGTGGGTGGTGGTGGGTTGAGGAGATGAGGTGTGGTCGCGTGGGTGTATACCTCTATCATCCAAGATCGTGTGTCTTCTACTTTTTTCCCATTAAGATTCGGTATATGTATATCCATGTTCTTGTAAGCGAAATACTGCTAATTAGATCTTTTGTATATATGTTGGAGGATGAAGAAACACACTATATAGTAAACCTTGGAAGCCAAAGCCTTAGGAGCCATAGTCGACAATTGTTTGTGATCTTATTAACATATATGGGCATGTCTGGATGCACTAAAATTAGAGTTCAGTCGGGACTAATATTTAGACGTCTCAACTTTAGCTGGCTAAAATTAGTTTTGTCCTATTTAGATACCTGCTAGGTTAAATTTTAATTTAGTATGACGAAAGTAGCCTATGTGCCAAGCACGTCCTACGGGAGGATAACATTTTGGAAGGTGTTTCGATATTTTATCATCTACGGAAAGAAATTGCCCTCGTTATCTGGTTTTTGAGAGCAATGGACTAAACTTTAGTTGAGAGGTTGGTTAATGTTTAGCTCATATTCAGCCCCAGTTATTTGGATCATCTATAGCTCATTTTCAGCTGAGTAAAAATTAACCCTTAATCGAAACATGATCTATGTATTAGTAATTAAGAGTTTTATAAAGGGCATCCCATCTCCATTTCTCTTATAAACCTCCTGTGCGAAGTCTACAAAATTGAGAAACCCTTTCTCCCTCTCCGAGAACTTTTTTTCATGTAATTTGGGATGTCCAATACTCATCTTTTTCTTTCTATATGGTACTTCATTCTTTTAAAAATGTATGTTATTTTTGTTTTTCTATTAGTCAAAATTCTCTAATTTTGATGAAGTTTATAGAAAAATGCACCAACATCTACTAATATAAAATCAGTTGCTTTAAGTCCTAACATCAGTTGCTTCAACACAAATAGCTAGTCCCATAAAAAAATAGTGACTTTATACGGATTGTAGAGTTTTATAAGCTAAAATGTTTAAAACTATAGACAATTCAACTCTTATTAACATGTTACCATTAAACTATATAGTTATTACTAAGGTCATGCCACCTCCATTTCACTTAGGAACCATCGTGGAGACCCCTTCTAAAATCCTCGTACTAGCGGAAAGATAATTTTTGAAACGTAAAGCCTTCCCGCTTCCCCTCTCTAAAAATATTCTGATTTAAGAGCATCTCCAACAGATTACTCATATCTCATATCCAAAACATATTCTCTCTATTGCGAATAAATATTTTTGTGTTTTAGGTAATTGTTGCTGCAGCAGACTACCAAAATGCAATCACCAAGAATAGGATAGAGAAAAAACTCCCTCATTTAAGGGAGAGGGGGGTGTGTTTTCGTGATTACCAAAAACTTATAGGTAATGGTGATTAGATTGGTAATCTGCTGAATCACCTCTATCACTGAAATATTAATTTTTAAGTATTAGATTGAGGGATGAGTAATATGTTGTAGATGCTCTTACTTAAATGTGAGATCCCAAATTTTTTCTCTGAAAATTTGCTTAGTCTCTATGGAGTATTTATCAAAAGGAAAGCTTTAAATATCAAAAAAGAAGAATGCTTTGGCTCTCTTTAACTTATTAATGTTTCCTCTAACATTTCTACGTGTTTTTCTGAAAAAATAAATCCAAATTCAACATCTCTGGTCAATATCCTTTGCGCGATAATTTCTTAGCTCCAAATTTTTCTGATTTCTTAGCTCCAAAGTAACAGTGAACTTTTGCTTCGAATCGACGCAGCCCGAACCGAGCGAATCAACGGCCGCGATTGGATGTTTGGTGTAACAACAATCAATCATACTCGCCCGACCAACTGCCAGTGTCCAGTGGTTTTCCCCATTCCATTCTTTTCTCCTCCCCCTTCCAGACCAGATCCGATCTGATCCCCGCCGGCGACCACCGGGGCACTGCCATGGCGCTCAGCCTCCGCCGCAAGCAGCTCGGTAAGACCTAACTCTCCTCGTTCGCCCCCCCCCTCTCTCCACCTATGTGTGCGCTCATGCCTGGCTCTGACCGCGCTTTCCGCATCCGATCCAGATGTGATCGTGCGGATGCTGCATCTGAACCAGCAGCACTTGCCGAACGGCGGCGAGGGGCAGGGGGAGGAAGAGGCGTACAAGCTCCTGGTGATGGACCCGCCCTGCGTCTCCCTCCTCTCGCCGGTGCTCAAGGTCGGCGACCTCCGCCGCCACGGCGTCACCCTCACTCTCGGCATCGACCGGCCGCGTCAGGCGGTCGCCGACGCGCCGGCCGTCTACCTCGTCCGCCCCACGCCGTCCAACGTCGACCGCATCGCCGCCGACGCCGCCGCAGGCCTCTACGCGTCGTTCCACGTCAATTTCTCCACCTCCGTTCCGCGGCCCTTGCTCGAGCGCCTCGCCGCCGCATGCGCCGCCGCGCCGCCCGCGTGCGCGGGCCGCGTGGCCCGCGTCGCCGACCAGTACATCGATTTCGTCTGTCTCGAGGAGGGGCTCTTCACGCTGGCCCAGCCCCGTGCCTACATCGCACTCAACGACCCTGCTGCCGCCGACGCCGACATCACTTCCCTCATCGACGCCGTCGCTCTGGGGCTCTTCTGCGTCTTCGCCACTCTCGGTGTGGTGCCTGTCATCAGGTGCGCTCGTGGGGGCCCTGCAGAGATGGTGGCCGCTGCGCTTGATGCCCGACTCCGCGACCACCTACTCGCCAAGCCCAACCTCTTCACGGAGGCTGCATCCGCAGCTGTTGCCTCGTTCCAGCGCCCTGTGCTGTGCCTCTTCGACAGGAATTTCGAGCTATCTGTTGGAGTGCAGCACGACTGGAGCTACCGGCCGTTGGTCCATGATGTGCTTGGTTTGAAGCTTAACAAGCTGAAATTACCTGCAGAGAAGTATGAATTGGATGACTCCGATAAATTCTGGGTCACAAATAGCTGGTCACCGTTCCCCAAAGTCGCTGAGGAAATTGAGGCGCAGCTTGCCAAGTACAAGCAGGACGTGGATGAGGTGAACCAGCGCACTGGTGGTGGCAGTGGAGTTGAGTTCGATGGAACTGATCTGTTTGGCAACACAAGGCATCTCATGAATGCAGTGAATTCACTCCCTGAGCTGACAGAACGGAAGAAGATGATTGATAAACACACAAACATTGCAACATCATTGCTTGGGCATATTAAGGAGAGGTCTCTGGATGGATACTGTGACTGTGAGAATGATATGCTTGTGAATGGCACTGTGGACCGTAACACACTGCTGAGCCTCCTTAGAGGCAAGGGCACTAAGGAAGATAAGCTTCGGCTAGCTGTGACCTACCTGCTGTCCTTTGAGACGCCACCATCATCGGAATTGGAGCAGGTTGAGGCTGCACTTCGGGAATCGGAAGTAGACATGTCAGCATTTCAGTATGTGAAGAGGATAAAGGCATTGAACACTCAATTTGCTGCTGCATCAGGCACAGCAACCAAGAGCAACATTGTCGATTGGGCTGAGAAGCTTTATGGGCAGTCCCTTAGTGCTGTGACTGCAGGTGTGAAGAATCTCTTATCAGATGGGAGGCAGCTGGCGCTGACAAGGACAGTTGACGCTCTGATTGAAGGGAAACCAAACCCAGAGGTGGATGACTACCTCCTTTTTGACCCACGAGCCCCTAGGTCAGGAACTGGTGGTCAGTTTAAAGGACCCTTCAGAGAAGCTATTGTTTTCATGATCGGTGGTGGAAACTACATTGAGTACAGGAGCTTGATGGAGCTAGAACAACGCACACAGCCTTCAAAGCATGTTATATATGGTGCAACAGAAATTCTTAGCGGCGCGGAGTTTATTCACCAACTTGCAGAATTGGGGCAGAAAGCTGGATTGGGTGGTGGGAGCAGCAACATACCACCAGGTGCGGCGCAGTAGATAGCTCTTACCAGACCTTTTGAAGTTAAGGATTGATTCATGCTTCAGAGATTACAGTAAATAGGCTTATACCCTGCATCTTGTTTTAAGGAGCGAAATGATCCGGGCTGTGTAGACTAGTGGTACCGAATTTCCTAAACTCAGGTTTATGCCCAATTGAATGAGGTTTCAATACATAGCTTTGCGGTTATTTCAATTTGGGAGTCTGATATAATCAATTGCCCATGTATGCCTATTTTAATTTTCTGTACTCTATTTCCTTTCGTCCCTTTTTAGTTTACTGAGAAATTTTTGGTGGAATTATGTTTGCACACTACCATCGATCTGTCCTTGAATATTATGATCAACCACCATTTCTGATCTTTTGATAAATTGATTTTAGTTGAGATCATTGTACTACAAGGTGCTTAAATATTTTCTTGCTGCAGAGTATGCATGCCTTTCAGCTGATCGCACATGGGTTCCTTTGATAGCATTTACATGATTCACTCACGTTAGTATGTGTGTGATAATACTTTTATGCGAATACATTTTTCTGGTTGAGAATATACCTTAAGAATGTGGCAAATAATTATTTGCCTTGCATAGTTGGATGCTTGGATTAGGGGAATGTATTGTTCAAGGCTGTAACTAGTGTATGACATTTTGAAGCACAGCTAGTGCATTGTGCTGTTTCCAGTATGCATGTATTTCTGTCAAATTAGATGATAATGATGATACAAATGGTACATAGAATGTGGGAGTTTAATAGTCTTTGACCCTAATGCTTTTAATCTCCAGCTGCCTGCAGCTGAGGTTGCGTTCAATTTCATGTTCACAGTCAAATAAATGGGCTTTGCTGCGGCCATAACTTTCATGTAAATTTTATTCACTCCCACATTTTCACGATGATTTTTGTCAGTTTTCCCTTCCACTGAAGTGATTGTTATTGGACCATTCTAATATTATGTTTAGTCTTTCAGGCTTTCTTTCTTATTTCTTCCTTTGTTGTCTTTTGTGTTCCTCGGTTGGAGGTTTGGAGTCTAAGTACTCGCATAAGCTTCTGACTTTGTGGCCTGATGTGTTCCTTTATGGTCGTAGACATTCACTTGTGAATGTTCAAGACCGAATTTTTACCTTAATCTGAAAAATATTATGCTATATTGGTTTCTCCATGAACAAATTATATGCTTCTACAGTTGAATTACATGATGCATAACACTTATTGTTCTTCAGTTGAAATATGCACTCTCTGTTCATTTGATTATGACCGTGGTACAACTGGATGGTTATGCTTCTTCCTGCAGTCCACTGCCATGCCTAATGTCATGGAACCTTGAGTTTTGTCAGATTGATCAGCGTTGGACAGCAAAATCTGTATGTACCTTGGTTATGTTGTTCCAGTGATCATTGGCAATCCAATTTGATCCTGTTATTCATCTTTAAGAACACGTTTTATGTATGGTGTAGTGGAAACTGGTAAGCAGCCGCTGAACTAATAAGTTCCCTTGTATCCCTCTGCTGATATAGCCTCTGCAGGTGTTGCTGGAGGCAGCACATGTCATCAATGAATTCTTGTTCTAGATCATCCTCTATATCAGCATCCAAATCAAGGAATTCAGCTCCTCAGTTGAAACTGTGTTTTCTGATGTGCCGCTCTGCTTGCAAAAAGAAATGGTGAGGTAGTTTGTGCTATGTGTTTTCTCAACCTTGCTCAGCTTCTTGTGATATTTGTAAGTAAATGTTAACAGAAGTTGGTGTCCTTTTCAGTTGTTCCAGGAAAATAAGTTGTAATGATCCAAAGTACTCCTTATCTTCCCCTATCCGGAGGGAGCATAACTAATAATTTTGTATAGTAAGTAATAACAGCATGGAAACTTAAGAAACATGATAAGAAGGGGAATATCAAAGCTCTGGAGTAACAATTCATTAGATTAATACTCCATTTGCTCAACTTCAACCAAGTTTATAGAATACTGCATCAATACCTATAACGTCAAATTAGTTTTATTAAACGCACTATGAAGTATGTCTTGATATTGTATTTATTCAGTATTATAGATAGTCTATTTTTCTATAAGTTTAGTCAAAACTTAGGAAAATATGACTCAGGAAAAAACTAAAACAATCCATATTTCGGAACTGAGGGAGTAGATGATAACCTGGCTAGGGCCGCCCATTGTGCAGACAAACGAAAATTTTTATGCTGCTGTTCTTTTTGTTGGCTAAGGTGTGTGTGCTCTGTTTCTATTCTGACAACATTTTGGAACGAGGGAGTACAAGAAAACCTGGCTAGCTCTGCCCATGCAGAATAAAAGTTTCTATGCTTATGTTCTTATTGTTGGCTGGGGTCATGCTCTGTTTCTGTTCTGACATTTTTCATTGGTCTTGTTACACTGCATATTGTGCCGGCCCAGACCCTTTCGTACGCTTGCACTGGGCATTATCAGGCCAAAGATTCAGACAATTCCTTGACCACCAGCTGATTCATGTCCTTGTTTGACCTAGTAGGCACTTTAGGACTTGAAATTTTTGTTCAGTAGTTTTACTGGCAAGCCGGATCTGCATCCGAGTAATTCAAGGCAATTATGACTTGAATTTTTGTTCTGATTGGACACTCCAACATGGATAGACCCCAAAAGGATACCTTCGGCAATAGCATTGTGTTTGGTTTTGTGTCTTGCTTGGTGATCCTCCAAACATTGAGTCCTGCTGCTTGAAGATAGCAGCCTAAGCACATATCATTGTTGGAACCTTGTGTGCCATCGAAACATGCGGCACTACCGATATTCAGGGCAATGAAACCTAATGAGCCGGTTTAACAATGTGCTAAAGAAATTGACGGAAAGTGTAAGTTCGGGTTCTGATACCGTTGGTAAGAAGAATCAAGGGACCAAAGCGTTTCTACCCCTGTTTTGCAAGTAATGGTGATTTTGTCCTTACTTTTTTAACTTTGTGATTTTACCTCCTGCAATTTCAAAACGAAGGCTGAGTTTACCCCTAGTCTGTTAAGTCCAGGTAACGGTGTTAATTTTTGGACAAATTGACAACTTTGTCCATGCGTTTTTATCCCTGTTTCTTATAATAATTGTGTTTTTACTCTTGTATGAGATCAACAAGTTGACATTTTGAGTACAAGTGTTCTTATGGACAAATGTATAGCTCGATGCGATGTGCGCTAGTTTTTATTTTTAAGAAATAAATATGTTTCATTTTTTTAACATTATAGCCTAATGATGCAATGCTTTTAACACTAGTTCCCTTCTGATGGTTCCTTGCGTTTACAGCCAGCCGTTGGAATATCCTGAGAAACTTGTGTTTTCAGACACTTGCTCTATTTCTGGAACTGTTTGTAGCAGCCTTGTAAACTTTGTCAAACAGAAAAACTTGCGCCAACCAACACCTAGCTTAGAAAATAAACATCAAACATGGCACCAATTCGATAAGTGCCGGTTGAATTTTTTCCCTCTTTTTTAGCCAATACAGTGAAAGCTGAAAAGCTGTTGCTGCTCCATTTGTGGTGAATCATGCGGCAACTGCAGATGCCACCGTACGTATCTCTCTCTCGTTCACGACATGTACCTGAGATCTGTGGTCAAATACCCTCCCTGCCGCGCGCGTAGGGCGCCCTTCTCTGCCGCGCAGGGGCCGCCCTCCCCTGTCTCGAGGCTTCCGGAGTGGATTCCGCGCACCACGAAGAGCAAGACGGCGCGCAGGGGAGCAAGACTGGAGTCCGGGGGAGGGTCACGGGGAGGGGCAGGGAATGCGCCGCCTCAAACCCTAGGGGGCCGCCATGGATGGCGATGGGGAGTAGGGAGTCGGGACTCGGGACAGGGAGGGTGACGGGAAGGGGCTGGTGAAAGGAGATAAGGTATGGGTATTTCTGTCTTTTGCCTCTATGTGTTTTTGGATTTCCTTTTTTCCGACCGTTTAATCCAAGAAATACTAACGGCGTTGCAAAAAAGGGTAAATGACAGTTTCGTTTTAAAATCACAGGGATAAAAACACAATTTAAAAAGAGGGTAAAATCACAATTACGCTTTGAAATAGGGGCAGAAATATTTTTTTCCAAGAATCAATGTGTCCATCCTGAGAGTCGGAGCACGTGCATTAGGAGGTGTTTGGGAGCGCTTGGTTCCATCAAATTTAACTCCACTCCAAAAAAAATATCCAAACAACTCAACCAGATTTACTCCACTCCAAAAAAAAAAATTAGTTCTACTCCACTTTTTTTGTGGAGCAAGGTAAAATTACCCACCATGCCACTGAGTGCACGATTCACTCCGTCGGTCAACTCTTGGTCTTTCCTCTGCACTCCCCGTCGCCCAGCACACCGGCCCTGCCCCCGCTGCCGCTGCCGCTGCAGGTAACCTCTGCTCCACCAACACTGAATCACATCCGCTATGTCAGCCCAAAACTAAGAGAGTTGGCCCAACCGGGCTCACACCCGGAGGAATTACTGCTACACCCCAAAAGCTAGTCCAAAAGGTGAGAGACTCACTTCACTTTTATGTTAGTTCAACTCTCCCCCCACAATCAATGTGGGACTAATCCCAACAATCTCCCCCTCACACATTGGGGCAACTCTCCCCCACAACCAATGCCCAACAATCTCCCTCTCACACATTGGTGCCCCTTAACACTGACTGGGCCCACACCACAGTCCACCAGTGACCGGCTCTACACACGAGCACATATGTGCCTCACACCCGCAGGTCCACCACTGACCGGCTCGACACACGAGCACACACAGTCCTCACACCCATGGTCCATTGGGTTTCGGGTCTACACCACCCAAGTGTGCACGGGCACAAAAGATTGCAGATCCAGCTCTGATACTAATTGTCAGTCCAAAACTAGAAGAGTTGGTCCAATCGGGCGCACACCCAGAGGAAGTCCTGCTACACCTCAAAAATTAGCCTAAGAGATGAGAGACTCCCCCACTTTTATATTGATTCAACTCACCCCCTATAATAAACGTGGAACACATCCCAACATGCTAGCCCTGTTCCCCATAATCGATCCGTGTTCTCTTGTTGTTTGCCTTCAGCTCTCAGCGCCGAGGACCGCGCCGGCCTCGTCAATGCCATAACGGCACCTCCAGTGTCTCAGCGATTTTGCTCTGCAAAATCCGTAACTTGTCAGCCGGTTCGATACCCACAGTGCGTGCATCGGTTTAGCGGGCCCCGCCACTCAGTAGATGTTGGGTTTAATCTCACATTGGAAATTAATGTAGGGGGAGTACAACATATAAGACCAAGCAATCCTCACCTATAAGGCTAGTCTTTTGGGTTGAGTTAGGCCCATTATCTTAATCCGTTGTGCTCTGTTATGTTTGGGCCTCCATATAGTTTCTAACAAGTGGTATCAGAGCCCATGGGTTAATAATCTCTTTCACACGTTGACGGGGGAGCCCGTTATCTCCGTTCAATAGTCACGTCTTTGTGACATTGGAGATGAAATTACTCTTGTGACGGGGGAGCTCGTTCGGATCCACATTTGGAGAGTTTTAAAAAATTTTTTGGCGGCAGCAGCAAAAACATCTCCGTTCGGATCTAAAAAAACTTAAGGCCCGTGATGATGCCTTCTAATAGAAGATTTGCGCCCAACGTGTGACCGGGGGAGATTGTTGGGTTTAATCTCACATTGGAAATTAATGTAGGGGGAGTACAACATATAAGACCAAGCAATCCTCACCTATAAGGCTAGTCTTTTGGGTTGAGTTAGGCCTATTATCTTAATCCGTTGTGCTCCGTTATGTTTGGGCCTCCATATAGTTTCTAACAGTAGATGGCCTCCTTTTCTGTCTACGCGGCAGCTCCTCCGCTCACCCGTGAAGTTTAAGGGGTTGTTTGGTTCCAGAGATTTTTTTTAAGTTTTAGGAATTTTTTAGTATTTAGAAGTATTAAATAAAAGTTAATTATAAAACTAACTGCAGAACCTTGGGGCTAAATTGCGAGACGAATCTAATGAGGTATATTAATCTATAATTAGCGGATGGTTACTATAGCATCACCGTAGCAATTTATGAATTAATTAGGCTCATTAGATTCGTCTCGCGAAAAAGCACTCAGCTGTCAAAAAACATTTATAAACATATTTTATTTAATACTATAAAATAGTAAAATTCCTTTTGATGTGATAGGGACTTCTGAAAAAAGTTTGGTTCCAAACAGGGTGTAAGGATCGATGGACCAAGAGGGGGGGTGAATTGGGCCTTTTTCAAATTTCTAAAACAAAGTAAAGCAACATTAACCTATGCAATACTAGTAAGGCTCAATTCACCAACCGGCTAGCTAAGCAAACTACACAAGCTTACGAAGAAACAAGTAGATAAGAAACTAAGCAAGGTAGAGCTAAGCTATGATCTCTAAGGCCAAGCACATGAATAATTACATGAAAGTAAGTGCTTGAAAGTAAAGAGTGGGCAAGAGACAACCGAATTTTTTTTCGTGGTGTCGATGTGTTGGCACACACCCCTAATCCACGTTGTGACACTCACTAAGAGTCTTGTCACCTCCCAAGTCACCGAGACGAGGGCGCTCACTAAGACTCTCCGTTCACCGTCCCGGCGTGGTGGAGCTCAAGCCACGTACAAACTTCTTCGGGCTCCCACAATCGTTGGCAAGCTCCGGAAGAAACACCTTCAATCACCAAGATCGCCTAGGTGCTGCCAATCACCAAGAGTAACAAGCTAGGGTCTTCACTTGAGCAAGAACCGATCACCAAGAACGGATGCACACAAGCTTCTCTCTACTCAAGTCCTTAGTCTTGCTTCTTGAATGATTGAATGAATAAATATGTGAATGATGAAGCTCAAGGTGGCTCTCAACAATATATGAGTGTATGAATGTTGTCTGGTGTCAAGAGAGTGCAAAATGACCCATTGGAGGGGTATATATAGGCAGCTCACACGAATAGAGCCGTTGGAGAAAAGCTGCCAGAAAACTGCGTAGCGCCGGTTAATCCGATGATCCTCCAATAGCCAGCGTCGGTTTAACCGATGAATGTAAACTGCCCATTCTGAAAACTAGCCGTTACAACTCGGGCAGATTAACCGACGTATCATCGGTTTAACCGGTGAGTGTAGTTGTCCACTAATCAACTGAAAAACCAAGTCTCTGGACAACTGCACCGACGTTAACTCAAATCCATCGTCGGTTTAACCGGTGAGTACAACTTCTGAAATCCTTGAAGAAACCATCTCACTGGTCAATTGCACCGACATCTCATTTCAAACAGCGTCGGTTTAACCGGTGTATTTAACTTGAAATGCCCTGGAAAAACCAACTCTGGACTAATGCACCGACGTTAATTCAAACAACATCGGTTTAACCGGTGTATAGAACCTGTCCAGACTTTGCTGACTGCATTTAACCGACGTATAGAAAAGTGGAAGCGTCGGTTAAACCGGTGTATAGACTTTTTCTGATTTTGCCTTTTCTGATTTGAGTCTTGAGTGAATTCCAAATATTCTTGAGATATAAGTTGAAAACCACTTATTTGAACTTCTAGAAACCTGAGTGACCATAGTGTGCATCCATTTTCAAATGACCATGTTCATGCTCAAGTTACTTGACCTTAACCCCTCTTAATAGTGCGATTACTACAAAACTATAAAACCTATACTAACCTAAGTGTCCTTCTGAACCTTACGACACTTAGGACTAGAAAGATCCTTAGTCTTGTTATATATTTGAGTTGAATACCGAGATCACCTTTTTGAATAACGAAATTGAGGGGCCTCTTTTGACATATGACCAGATGAGCGATAATGATCTATTAAGCTGCACAAACTCATTGGTCACAATAATGGTTGTCATTAATCACCGAAACATACCTTGAGGGCCTAGATGCTTACAATCTCCTCTTTTTTGGTGATTGATGACAACACAAACATAAATAACGAGAGAGCGAGAAAGATAAAACAGGATAAACACAAGCAAACTCGAAAAAGGACCAAAGAGCTCAACGGCTCAAATGAAATCCATAGATATGTCTCAAACCACAGCATACTCAAGCGTCAAATGTACATATCCATGAACTAACATCAAATGAGATAAAACATCAAAGTCCTGATAACTACGAGCTCTCTCTATCTCTACCCTCCCCCTGACTCCAACTCCCCCTGACTCTCTCCCCCTTTGGCATCAAAGCACCAAAAAGGCGAGCTACTGGTCCGGCTGTCGCGGTACGACGAGGAAGCAGTTCGGGTCATCGTCGTCGTCGTCGTCGGACGGTGAACCCTCGGTGACGGACGGGAGCTGCTGTTCAGAACTGCCTGCTGGATCTGAACTGACTGGGGGTGTAGCTGTCATCGAGACTATCGTGCTAGCACTGCCTGGAAGAGGGTCCGTAGACGTGGTAACCGGCTCAGCAGAAGAAGTGTCAACATCTGAAGTAGTGAGTGCTGAAGCTGCCGGCTGTGTCGACTGCTGAAGTAAAGACCCCTTTCCTCCTCCCCCTGAAGGTAGTGTCTGTGGTACGACGGGGAGGGCGACTGACTGAACTGCCGACGGTGAGTCCTGGAAGAGTGTAGTCGCTGGCAGTGGTGAGAAAAGTGGACGACCGGTAGACCCAAGGAGTGCGGACATTGAGAATGTGGTCTCCGGTGTCGCTGAGGTAGCTGGAGCTGCAGTAGGAGCTGGAGCTGGAGTGACTGCAAGCTGAGGTGCTCCAACACCCTGAAGGCCTGGCTGCTGCGGGGCGAGTCCGGTGTGAGTGTACAGCTGTGTGATCATCCCGAACATCGCCATCGTGCCTTGCTGCATCTGCTGAAACTGAGTGTCTGTCCTCTGTGATACTCGATCAATAAGCCCGACAAACCCCTCCTCGGCTGTAGCACGCTCTCGGGTAGCCTCTCTCTGAATGGCTGCTATCTGAGCCTCATGGGCTCTCCTGGCCTCCTCCTGTGCTATCCGATCCTCTCGCTGCTGAGTGACAAGCTGCTGAAGTAGAGAGGTAAGCTCGAACGGCTGAGTCACCTGGGACTCTGTAACAGTAGCAGCTGCCGGTGACTCTGGAGCTGGCTCTCGGGACCCTCCTGCCTCGTGGTCGTGACTGGCGGGTGTTGCAGGAAAGTACTCGGCATCCTCGGAGGAGTCTGACTCAAGCTCAGACCAGTGTATCTCATCATCTCCTCCGGGAAGCTGTGCCTCGGCAGCTAGCAGTGCCTCATCCTCCTATGCCACTCGGGCCTGTGCCTCAGGTGACAACTGTGCCATGGCAGCTCTCTCTTCCTGTCTGCCTCTCCTCCAGTCATGGGGAGCTGTCGGACGGTAAACTGGGAACCGGAGAGCCTCATCCTGACGGTAAACTGCACTGACGGGTGACTCAGCTGGCACAATCATAGAACAGATATAGCTGATCCAGTGAGCATAAGGAAACCGATGAACAACGCCCATCCCGTCAGTGATCACATCCTCGATCTTAGCCAAAATGAAGTCAACAATGTCAAAGAGCTCGTGAGTGAGGATGTGAAGTAGTAGCAGCTGCTGCAGGCCTGTAAACCCCTCTGGGTAGCCACTCCTCGGTAACAGAGTCCTCCGGAGGGCCATGTGAACTGTGTATGCCTCTGGGTCAGCAGGCTGGGCACTCTGGCATACGACGCTGGAAACGGCTGGCGGAAGCACTGAGAGATCGCCTCGTGAGAAGGTGCAATCCCGCCAATCATAGCTCTACGCGGTGGATCTGCGTCTCCGTATACCATCTCGTGCAGGGAGATATCAACCAAATCAACTCCAAGTATCCCTGCTATCGTCGCCCTCGACAGACCAAAGACCTGGCCTCCAAAAACAAAGTGTACGGCTCTACGCTCGGGAGCGATCCAGGCTGTGGCATAAAACACTCTGACCCAGTCCTCTATATATCTGTTCTGCTCCATCTGAAGTAGCCTGGGCAGACCTCTGAACTATGCAATGTGCTCTCTAATATCAGCTCCCCCTGCAGCTGTCCTCAGAGAAACCTAGTCAAGCACCCTGTGCGGAAAGATCCCGTGGCCCCGCCTCTGGTAGGTCTCGTAGAAGCTGGCCTAGAGTAGTGTCCAGAAACTACGGTCGACCCTACTATCACGGGTCACGGGGAATCAGTCCTCCTCCCCAACACTCCACCTGAGCCTCTTGACCTTCGCCGCATTGGCCTTGGTCAAGTTCTGGAGCAGCACACCTGGCTCCAGACGCACAACAGTGTCCATACGGAACACTGCGCGCTCGGCCTCTAGGGCCTCGGCTCTACGGGCTGCTGCTGCTGCGGACCTGCGAGGCTCCTGTGGCTGGTGACCTCCTCGCGTCCTCGGTCCAGTGCGACGCTTGGTCACTGGTGAAGACTCTCCTGCTGGGGACGTCTGCCCAGTGCGGCCAGAACGTCGTAGAGTCGGTGACCCCAGTGTGCTCTGCCCCTGAGTCTGCTCTGACTGCGCTGCATCTGAATCTGAAACTGAGTGCTCTGACTCTGCAGCTGTCGGCTCCCCCTCAGACGAATCACCCTCGGTCTGCTGTGTAGTGGCCCTGGTGGCCCTGGCACCTCTGACCCTGCCCATACCTTGACCTTTGGCCCTGCCTCTGGCTGGCTGCTCTCTGATCGCGAATGGGCGAGCACGGCCTGACGCCTGCTCCTCGGCGGCCTTGGCCACCATCTCGGCCCTCTTGGCCTCTCTCTCTGCGCGAGTCCGCTTGCGGACGGGCTTCTCCACAACTACTTCCTTTCCCTTCCTCTTTTCGCGACCCATCTCGACTCAGGCAAAACATCGAACACCTTGCGCGCACTGAGTGAGGGTGTGCTGCGGCTGCGGCGTGGACGGCGTGGAGGTGCGGCTGCGTGGGTGGCGCGAGGCGCAGTAGCGGTGACCCGGAGTGCGTTGCGGTGGCGCGGAGTGGCATGTGGCGGCGGCGAGCGGCAGACGCGGGCGACGGCGCGCGCGCGGGCGGCGCAGGATGCGCGCGGGCGGAGGCTGCGTGGGCGGCGGTGCGGGCTGGCGGCATAGATGGCGCGCGGTGCGTGGAGCATGGGTGCGGAGCGGCGGCGGCTGCGTGGACGAGCGGCGGTGCGGGTTCGGCGAGTGAGGGTGCGGCGGCGGCTCGAGACGGGAGGATGCGGGCCAAACAGAGAAGAAAGAAAAGGCGGCGGCACGAGCAAGATACATATATGACATGTGGACCCCGCACTTTTCCTTAATGCCGGTTAAACCGATGCCTAGGTTTAGAACGCCGGTCGATTGCATCGGTGCAGTTCACCCGAGACTCCAGCAAAATTCATCAGAGCGCCGGTTGATCCGACGAAATGCACTTTGAACTCGCCGGTTGAACGCTGCTAGCACCGGTTGATTGATAGGTCAGATCATTGTTACGTTCTCCGGTTGATCTGATGTTCTGACTTTTGCATACGCCGGTTGAACGCCTGATTTGACTGAGCTGAGACAGAAATTTAGTAACGCCGGTTAAACCGATGGGTATAGATCCATTGAGCGTCGGTTTAACCGGTGAACCCAAAAAAAACCTTCACTCAGCTCACTCTTCTATGCTAAGTCCAATAAACTTATAAAATTCAACTAAACTCAAGTTAATGGACTTGCATAGGCGACTTTACCCCTCAAAATATTTAGGATAGCACACTAGCTTAATAAATTTTCTTTTCGAATACAAGGAAAAGCCGCAAAGCGAGACAAAGCACCAAATAAAATGTATGAGCCTTGTCATAGGAATATTGAAGATAGAAAGCTTCAAACTCATCATGACATGACTCACTAGGCTATACACACCTAACACTTTGCTCTTTTCACTTTTCATGAATTAAGATCTTGTATATGAAACAAGTCTCATTTTCATCAAGTGATCTCCTTTGTGCCCCTTACGCATGCAATGATGGTGCAAGCTACAAACACATGCGAAAGTAAAGTAAACATGAAGTGCACATCTATATGACAAGAAATGCATAACACGAATTAAAGATCTACTTGTCAAGTTTGAACCCACGGGAAGCTTCTTCATGATGAGCCTTTCTACAAGCCTAGAGGAAAACAAGTGGACCACCACCTCTAGCTAAACCCTTGCTCATCACTATCTTACCATGGTTAGACAAGAGTCCTATATGTATGCATTTTTCTATATGACATGACAACTTACATGACGTTTGCCGCATCTAACACATTAAGCTCATTCCTTAGCCTAACAAATGTACTCTCGTCTAATGGTTTTGTGAAAATATCTGCCAATTGCTCCTCGGATCTCACACCTTGAAGAGATATGTTTCCTTTGGCTTCGTGATCACGCAAGAAGTGATGGCGAATATCAATGTGCTTTGTGCGAGAGTGTTGAACCGGATTTTTGGCAATTTTTACGGCACGTTCATTGTCACAAAGGAGTGGGATCCTATCTAGTTTCACACCAAAGTCCAAAAGGGTTTGCTTCATATATAGGATTTGGGCACAACATGCACCGGCCGCTATATATTTCGCTTCGGCAGTGGACAAAGGCACGGAATTTTGCTTCTTACTCGACCAAGAAACTATAGAACGCCCAAGCAAGTGGCAACCCCCGGAGGTACTCTTGCGATCCACACGGCTTCCGGCAAAATCCGAATCCGAGTATCCCAAGAGATCTAAGCTAGCGCCTTTGGGGTACCACAAGCCTATGCTAGGAGTGTGCTTGACTTACCGAAGGATCCTATTCACAGCCGAGATGTGATTCCTTTGGGTTTGCTTGAAAGCGGGCACACAAGCACACACTAAACATTATATCGGGTCTAGATGCGGTAAGGTAAAGCAAAGACCCTATCATAGAACGATAGAGGGATTGATCAACCGGTTTACCGTCCACATCCAAGTCGAGATGCCCATTGGTTGCCATGGGAGTCTTGATCGGCTTGCACTCATCCATCTTGAACTTCTTCAAGATATCTTTAGTATATTTTTCTTGATGGATGAATGTCCCTTCCTTCAATTGTTTGACTTGAAAACCAAGGAAGAAGGTCAATTCGCCGATCATGGACATCTCAAATTCCCTAGACATCATGGTAGCAAACTCATGGCTTAGTGAATCATTAGTTGAGCCAAAGATAATATTGTCAACATAAATTTGACAAATGAAAAGATCCCCGTTGACGTCTTTTGTGAACAAAGTGGTGTCCACCCTCCCGATCTTGAAGCCTTGCATGATTAGGAAGTCACGAAGCCTCTCATACCAAGCCCTTGGAGCTTGTTTGAGCCCGTAGAGTGCCTTGTGCAACCTATAAACATGGTTAGGATTCCTCGGATCTTCAAACCCGGGAGGTTGCTCAACATAAACAAGTTCGTTAATAACACCATTTAAGAATGCACTTTTCACATCCATTTGATATAACTTGGTATTATGATGTGAAGAGTAAGCAAGAAGGATGCGGATAGCTTCAAGTCTTGCGACCGGAGCAAAAGTTTTACCAAAATCCAAACCTTCGACTTGAGAGAACCCTTTTGCCACAAGTCTTGCTTTGTTGCGTATCACCACCCCATGTTCATCTTGCTTGTTTCGAAAGACCCACTTGGTGTTGATGATGTTCTTGTCTTTCGGAGGAGCTTCGAGGACCCAAACTTCATTGCGGGTGAAGTTGTTCAATTCTTCTTGCATGGCCATCACCCAATCCAAGTCCTCAAGCGCTTCCTCTATGCTAGTGGGTTCAATACAAGAAACAAACGAGTAATATTCGCAAAATGAAGCATGCTTAGAGCGAGTTCTTACTCCCTTGGAAGGACTACCAATGATTTGACCAATTGGATGATCCTTGGAGATGCGATCATGCTTCACTAGCGGTACTTGCGTGGATGCTTGTTGGGGTGGATCATGGGTGACTTGTGCTTGTGGTGGAACATTTTGCTCTACTTGTTCTTGGACTTGGGGTGTTGGTGTTGGCACATTTTCTTGAGGTTGTGGATTATCTTTTTCTTGATCTTCATCCACTTGGGGTGCCGTGGAGGTGCTTGGTGTAGATAAGGAAGGTCCCCCCCCTTGATCATTGCCTTCATGCACCTCTTCCGGCTTGATATCCCCAATGGACATCTTCTTCAAAGCTTCATCAATCTCCTCATCACCTACATTGTCATAGCCAACAACCTCCTCTTGGGAGCCATTAGATTCATCAAACTCCACATCACATGTTTCTTCAACTAACTCGGAGGTTTGATTGAATACTCTATATGCTTTGGAGTTTGATGCATAACCAAGAAAGAAACCTTCATCACATCTACTCTCAAACTTACCAAGCATTTTCTTCTTATAGATGAAGCATTTGCAACCAAAAACTCGAAAGTATGATATATTTGGTTTCTTCCCGGTGATGAGCTCATATGGAGTTTTCTTGAGGAGTCGGTGGGAATACACTCGGTTGGATGCATGACACGCCGTGTTGATTGCTTCCGCCCAAAACTTCTCGGACGTGCCATAATCATCCAACATTGCTCTTGCTAGAGTGATGAGTGTCTTGTTCTTTCTTTCCACCACTCCATTTTGTTGAGGCGTGTAGGTGGCGGAGAATTCATGCTTGATGCCCTCTTCATCGCACCATTCTTCAATCTTCATATTTTTGAACTCGGTGCCGTTGTCACTCCGGATCTTCACAATTGGGGAGTTGTACTCCCTTTGAGCTCTTCTTGCAAATGTCTTGAAGACTTCTGGAGTTTCACCCTTATCGCCTAGAAACATGACCCAAGTGTAACGTGAAAAATCATCAACTATTACTACGCAATAAAGGTTACCACCAATGCTCTTGTATGTAGTTGGACCAAAAAGATCCATGTGTAGTAGCTCGAGCGGCTTGGAGGTAGACAACATCGCCTTGATGGGATGATGTGTTGCAACTTGCTTCCCGGCTTGACATGCTTTACATAGCTTGTTCTTGTCAAATGTGACGTCCTTCAAGCCGGTGATCATCCCTCTCTTGTGGGCTTTCTTGAGGTTGCTCATACCAATGTGAGCAATTCTTCTATGCCAAAGCCACCCAAGAGACGACTTGGTGAAGAGGCATGTCATGGAGCTTGTTTGCTTTGAAGAGAAATCCACCAAGTAAATGTTGCCATGCCTGAACCCCGTGAATACCAATGACTTGTCTTCTTCAAGAGTTACTACAATACCATTCTTGTCAAATGCACACGTTAGTCCAAGGTCACATAATTGAGTAATAGAAATGAGATTAAAACTAAGTGCTTCTACAAACAAGACATTAGAAATAGATAAATCTTTTGAAATAGCTATTCTACCCAAATCTAAGACTTTCCCCCTTGAGTTATCACCATAGGTGACATGTTCATGATCGCCGGGGTCTTCAAGAGAGGTGAACATGCTATCATTACCGGTCATGTGTTGAGAGCAACCGCTATCAAGTACCCAATGTTTTCCGCCGGCTTTGTAGTTCACCTACACACATGAGAATTCATTTTGAGTTTTTGGAACCCAAACAAGCTTTGGGCCTTGCACATGTGTGACAAGAGCTTTTGGGACCAAAAGTTGCTTGGGGAGCTTCTTCTTTGACTCCTTAGCAATTTTGCCAATGAATTTGGCCTTCACCTTGCCCTTCACTTTACTCAAGAGAAAATCGTTATTTTGAAATATTGATGAGTAATTCTTTGGTAAAGTGGGAAGAGGGCGTGATGGTAAGGTGCACTCCCTATTGTGGTGCCCGGTGACTTGGCAATGTTGGCAATATGAACCAACTTCCTTGATGAAGCTAGTCTTGATCTCCGGAGAAGGAGTGGTGCCTTGATTTGGCTCCGGAAATGAATCAAGACCTCTCTTGCCATAGTCACGAGCATTGTTGAAGAGAATTTCCTTGTTGATGTATTCTCCTCTTGAGAGCTTCTCCACACTACTCTTGAGGCTTGCCACTTGATCCATCAATTCCTTTTCCCTAGAAGGAGCAAGCTCGGGCACAATATTAGTGGCATTTACATTAATGAGTAGGTCATCACATGAAGTAGAAGCATTGACTTTTTCAATAGTTTCATTGATAAAGTTCTCAAGACTTGGGTCAATTGCTTCATAGGCAAATTCAAGTTCTTGATATTTGTGAGCCAACTCCCTATGCTCTTGTTTAAGCTTTTTGTGGCTCTCTTCAACTTGCTTAGCAAGTACAAGTAACTCATTGTGCTTTTTGAGCAAGTCATTGTACTTGCCAAGCAAATCGGAGTGAGCAAGCTCTAACTATGAGTGCTCTCAAGAATCTTGACTTTGCCCTTTTCCCTCTTGATAACGGATGTATACTCATTAATGAGGTTAGTGAACTCATAAGGGTCAAGCTCTTCATCACTATCATTGTCACTATCCACCTCACATACCTTTGTTTTACCTTTTGTCATGAGGCACATGGGAGGTGGAGGTAGCGATGATTCTTCATTGGTGAGGGCGATGGTGACGATATCTTCTTCCTCATCACTTGACTCTTCGCTTGATGAGACATCGGTCACCCATTCTTGTTTTTCTACTAAGAAGCTTCTCTTGGTGTTGCCCTTTTTCTTTGGGAAGAGCTTGGTCTTCTTGTCATGGCTCTTCTTCTTCCCAAGTTTCTTGTTTTTGTTCTTCTTCTCATCTTCATCATCATCGCTTGAATCATGGCGATGTTTGCTCTTGTTGTCCTTGTTTCTCTTGTCTGGCTTGGGGCAATTTGGAGCAATGTGACCTTTTTCTCCACAATTGTAACAATTTTTGTTCTTGACATCTCCCCATGGCCGGAACATTTTTCTTTTAGGGTCAAAGTTGAAACCCTTCTTGTTGACCTTGTCATTCAAGCGTGTGAACTTTCTCATCATGAGAGCAAGTTCTCCATCATCTTCTTCATCGGATGAGCTTTCATGATGATCTTCTTCTTCATTGCTTGAGCTTGATTCTTGCTTGACCATCTTGAGCTTGCGGTGCTTGTTGGCCTTGGTTTTGAGAGTAATTGTTTTGCTTGTAGTTGGCTCTTCGGACATACCAAGGATACCCATTTCATGAGCGCGAATTTCGCCCACAAGCTCTCCTACTTCCATCGTATCAAGATTCTCCTTTTGAAGCATAGCATTGATGATGTTGTACTTGGGCTTCGGAAGGAGCATGAGAATCTTGCGGTTGATGGAGCCACTGTCAATTTTAGAAACTTCAAGTGCATTAATGTCCTTGACAATGACATTCAAGCGAGAATACATATCATTGCAATTTTCATGAGCTAGCATCTTAAAAGAATCATACTTAGCTCTAAACAAGTGATATTTTTGTTCACGAACTTTTGTAGAGCCTTCATGAATTTCAATTAGCTCTTTCCATATAACACTTGCTAAGTCCATGCCATTTACTCTAGCAAAGACTTCCTCACTAATGGCTTCGAAAATTGCATTTCTAGCCTTACCATTCCATTTTAATTGCTCCGAGGTGTGAGTTCCGGTGAACCCGGTCTTTGTTGCCAACCACACTTCGGGGGCAATCGCATCAAGGTATGCGGCCATACGAACTTTCCAATAGGCAAAGTTCTTGCCCTCGAAGTGAGGCGGCGAATCTCCCATCTTGGCCATAGCTCTAGGCGGTGAAGCCTAATGATCCAAATGAGCAACGAGGCTCTGATACCAATTGTAAGGATCGATGGACCAAGAGGGGGGGGTGAATTGTGCCTTTTTCAAATTTCTAAAACAAAGTAAAGCAACCTTAACCTATGCAATACTAGTAAGGCTCAATTCACCAACCGGCTAGCTAAGCAAACTACACAAGCATACGAAGAAACAAGTAGATAAGAAACTAAGCAAGGTAGAGCTAAGCTATGATCTCTAAGGTCAAGCACATGAATAATTGCATGAAAGTAAGTGCTTGAAAGTAAAGAGTGGGCAAGAGACAACCGGATTTTTTTTCGTGGTGTCGATGTGTTGGCACACACCCCTAATCCACGTTGTGACACTCACTAAGAGTCTTGTCACCTCCCAAGTCACCGAGACGAGGGCGCTCACTAAGAGTCTCCATTCACCGTCCCGGCGTGGTGGAGCTCAAGCCACGTACAAACTTCTTCGGGCTCCCACAATCGTTGGCAAGCTCCGAAAGAAACATCTTCAATCACCAAGATCACCTAGGTGCTGCCAATCACCAAGACTAACAAGCTAGGGTCTTCACTTGAGCAAGAACCGATCACCAAGAACGGATGCACACAAGCTTCTCTCTACTCAAGTCCTTAGTCTTGCTTCTTGAATGATTGAATGAACAAATATGTGAATGATGAAGCTCAAGGTGGCTCTCAACAATATATGAGTGTATGAATGTTGTTTGGTGTCAAGAGAGTGCAAAATGACCCATTGGAGGGGTATATATAGGCAGCTCACACAAATAGAACCGTTGGAGAAAAGCTGCCAGAAAACTGCGTAGCGTCGGTTAATCCGACGATCCTCCAATAGCCAGCGTCGGTTTAACCGATGAATGTAAACTGCCCATTCTGAAAACTAGCCATTACAACTCGGGCAGATTAACCGACGTATCATCGGTTTAACCGGTGAGTGTAGTTGTCCACTAATCAACTGAAAAACCAAGTCTCTGGACAACTGCACCGACGTTAACTCAAATCCATCGTCGGTTTAACCGGTGAGTACAACTTCTGAAATCCTTGAAGAAACCATCTCACTGGTCAATTGCACCGACGTCTCATTTCAAACAGCGTCGGTTTAACCGGTGTATTTAACTTGAAATGCCCTGGAAAAACCAACTCTGGACTAATGCACCGACGTTAATTCAAACAACATCGGTTTAACCGGTGTATAGAACCTGTCCAGACTTTGCTGACTGCATTTAACCGACATATAGAAAAGTGGAAGCGTCGGTTAAACCGGTGTATAGACTTTTTCTGATTTTGCCTTTTCTGATTTGAGTCTTGAGTGAAATCCAAATATTCTTGAGATATAAGTTGAAAACCACTTATTTGAACTTCTAGAAACCTGAGTGACCATAGTGTGCATCCATTTTCAAATGACCATGTCCATGCTCAAGTTACTTGACCTTAATCCCTCTTAATAGTGCGATTACTACAAAACTATAAAACCTATACTAACCTAATTGTACTTCTCAACCTTACGACACTTAGGACTAGAAAGATCCTTAGTCTTGTTATATATTTGAGTTGAATACCGAGATCGTCTTTTTGAATAATGAAATTGAGGGGCCTCTTTTGACATATGACTAGATGAGCGATAATGATCTATTAAGCTGCACAAACTCATTAGTCACAATAATGGTTTTCATTAATCACCGAAACATACGTTGAGGGCCTAGATGCTTACACAGGGCCTAAAGCACCAACTGTTGGCTTGTGTCAGGTCTTATAGAATTTTTTACTCGGCTCAGTTCGACCGCTCTGCAACATCCATTTTTCACTTTGACACCCAAACATCGATGCCCACTATGTTGACGGTTCGACAAAGGCCATGTTTAGATGTTTACTCGTAAACCTTGTAAATGCAAAAAAATCGTTACATCGAATGTTTTGACACATACATGGAGTACTAGATGAAGTCTATTTATAAAGTTTTTTTGTATAAATAGGCTGTAAATTGCGAGACGAATCTAATGAGCCTACTTAATCCATGATTTGCAATAGTGATGATACAGTAACTATCCGCTAATTATTGATTAATCATAGATTAATTAGCATCATTAGATTCGTCTCGCGATTTACAACCCATCTGTGCAAAAAGTTATGTAAATAGACTTCATTTAGTACTTCAAATTAGCAAAATTCCAACGAAAAAAATTTGCGCTCGAACTAAACACGGCCGAAATCGAACCACGGTTCGCTTTTCTACAACACTGGAGGTGCTCTAAAGGTACATCAATTTGGGTGATTGGGCGCATGTAATTATCGCTCGATTCTGTTGAGGTGTGATGTTTTATATAATTTCCATCCCGTTTATTCTGATGTATTTTATCCCCTACCGTTCATCCGAGATCTGATTTGGTTTCAGGACAAAGCTGCAGAGCTTGGCGGGTCAACATGCCGATGTGCCTCTCCTCAAGAAGCGGCGCGGGAAGCTGCTCCGGCGCCGCCGGGGAGCTGCTCCGACGGTGCGAATGCCCTACTCCGCCCGCCGGATTCGCGCACAAGGGAGGAGGAAGAAGCCTGCCATTCTAAAAGAAGTTCCGAGCCAACAACCGAGGGTTCGGACCCCCCATAGGGGTCCGGGACCTCCTCGCGCCCGTCCAGACCTCCCGCGCACGTAGAATCAACATACCGCCGGGGGGGGGGGGGTCCGGAGCCGCCACGTGTCCCGCAGGCGCGGGCGCGGGCGCAGGTCTTCCGCTGGAAGACTCGTCCACCCACCGCATTCAATGCGGGTGGTTGAGGCGTGCTCTGCCGCCGCGGCACGTGGGACAGCCTTTGCCAGGTCTCACTGTAGACCGCGTATTACCGAGGTACACAGTGCAGCCGCCTGCGCCGCATCCACGCAGAACCCGTCCGCCGCATTAAATGGATACGACGGCACGACACTTTTTCCATCATGCCACCTACGCCGCAAGCTACACGGCCCGTTCAGCTACGTTACAGGCGACGCCGCACGCTACACCCTGACGCCGGTTCGACAAGACAGGGCAAAGCACGCCGGTCGGAAGATCCCCATGGACAGCGCCAGATGTCGCGGCTCTAGGAGGAGGGCCACAGCCGGGTGGCGTAGTGTACCCGCCTAACCCCAGAGGGTGGTTACTCGGGGAAGTGCAAGCGATTCCTCAGATCTTCTCATGAAGCAAGAACACAAGAACACTCGTGGATTTAGAGTGGTTCGGGCCGCCGGAGCGTAATACCCTACGTCCATAGTGTGCTGTATTGCTTGAGTCTGGGTTTGCTTGTGCTCCAGAGTGCTCGAGAGCCCCCCGTGTACAGCGAGCACCTCCCTTTTATATCTCAAGGGAGGCGTGTACATGGCCGTTGGGTCCCCGACAGGTGGGCCCAATGATGTAGTATAAAATCATGTACTGTTCATATATTATGGCGTTACAGGCGGAGAAGATCTCATTCCTAGATTTCCCTGGTTTGTCCGTGGGAATCTTCCGACCGGCGTGCTTTGCCCTGTCTTGCCGAAATGGCGTCAGGGTGTAGTGTGCGGCGTCGCCTGTAACGTAGCTGAATGGGCCGTGTAGCTTGCGGCGTAGGTGGAATGATGGAAAAAGTGCCGTGCCATCGTATCCATTTAATGCGGCAAACGGGTTCTGCACGGATGCGGCGCAGGCGGCTGTACTGTGTACCTCGGTAATACGCAGTCTACAGTGAGACCTAGCAAAGGCTGCCCTGCGTGCCGCGGCGGCAGAGCACGCCTCAACCACCCGCATTGAATGCGGTGGGTGGGCGAGTCTTCCAGCGGAAGACCCGCGCCCGCGCCTGCGGGACACATGGCGGCTCCGGACCCCCCACGGCGGTATGTTGGTTCTACGTGCGCGGGAGGTCTGGACGGGCGCGAGGAGGTCCCGGACCCCTATGGGCGGTCCGAGCCCTCGGTTGTTGGCTCAGAGCTTCCCCTCCTCAGGGACACGTGGTGTCACCGGACCCCTCCCAGAGTGGGGAGCGGGTCCGGGGCCGTTGGCCTGGTGAGGAAAGAGCCTGACCTGTGGGGCCCAGCTGCTCCGCCCCTTATGGCGTAGCTACGGATGGCTACGCGAGTCCTGCCTTGCTGCAATAAGAGTGAGTATCCCTGCTGTAGGGTACTGACAGTGGCCCCCGGGCCCACCTCGGGAGAGGTGACGAACCCGCAGGTGGGGCCACTATTGTGATTTGGCACTGCTTAACTTGAAGCCTCCTACTGCAGGAGTTGTGGCGGAACCACCCCAAACTAACTGGGCCCGGGTGCACTGATCTTTGTTGCTAAGCAACTCTGACCCAAATTGGCACTCACCGGTAGTTCCTCGAGTGAAGCCTCGATAAAAGCCACGCTATTCCAGGATCAGCAAACAACACTCACACGAAGGTGAGCCCAGAGATTACAACACAGAACATTTCACACATCTCAGAGTGATTGCAGCGGAAAAGAAATTTATTACAAGTCATGTTCAGAGTAGCGAAGTACTACAGAGTTCCATCTACTCAAATTATTCCAGTTTCATTGTTCAGCGGAAGCAGTAAAAGATAACTAGCGAAATACGTGACGCATCGATAAAGCCCGTACGAAAGCGTCACTCAGCGGGAGGGTGGTCAGCACCGGTTGAAGGACCATCCCACTCAACAGACCAACCCGGAGACAAGGTACACGGCCAAGTAAGACTCGCGAACAGATCTTCGAAGTTAGTACCTGAAAAACAGTGCCACAAGCAAGGCTGAGTATACTAATACTCAGCAAGACTGACCCGTCACCGGATATAACATAGTCCGATAACTAGACATGCAAGGCCTTTTGGTTTGTGGGGTTTGTTTTGCCAAAAATGCCACTAAGAGTTGGTCCTTATTTTCAGATTTTATCTAGCCATCTTCTAGTTGGATTAACCATTCTAAGTTTGCATCCAACTCTACACAAACATGGTAGAGCAATCATTTAATCAACCAGCAGTATTATCATCATCATGTTCCACTTGTTACTCTGTGTGACCGAAAACATTAAGCAGTCTCATGCCGTGAGAGGCGGACGATTCTGAATCGAATTTCAACCTGGCCAGGGGAACCTAGACCACACGTATGGGAACCAAGTCACCCACACAACATTTCCCCTTTCTTTCCAGTCCGTGGATCCGGAACACCCTCCCCGACTACAGAGCCCGACGTCTCTGCACCCGTACGTCCGGACAAAAAAATAAAACCTACTTCTACCAAGAGGGTGCGAGATCGTTCCACTCGCTGGTCCAATCAGGTACTTCAGCTTACCGATTATCATATTTCTCGGCATGTGGCTAGTACTTTCAAACGCTTAACGAAATGAGCCACACACCGCGACCTTAGCCATTTTGCCTACACCAGCGGGGTATCACAACTACACAACCCCGCCCGTTGTCCTTATATTTCAGCAGGAATTAAAGTCAGTAAAATTCCTATATGCTCGCGAGAGGCAGGAAACCCCTCGACTTCTACCGTACCTAATTAGCATGGCAACTAGTCGATAAAAAGGTCCGGGTATCAAACATAGGTACCTAGGGATCATGCACCTAAGGTTTTCGATCAACTCCTAGAAAACATAAATGCGCAATAAAAATCATTACAACATATACAAATAGTAAGATGAATATAATGCGTAAAATAATGGGATTATGCACCGGGGCTTGCCTTCTTGGGCACTGTTCAAAAGTAGCCTTGGGCTCTTCCGAACATTGGTTCGGGTCTTGATTCAAGTCAATACAACTAAGGGAGACACTCTCCGGAGTGGTAGTATTCGCGGGCACCAACTCGTAATCACCGTCGAGTAGATTTACCGTTTCTATATGCATGCAGAAATGATATTGTTACAACATGATATAAACATATTTCTTTCCTTCACTATAAAGTTGTAGACCAGTATAGCACGTGTTTGTTGTAGTGGTCTTAGTTAACTTTATTTTCTGGGCAATCGTTTATAGAGTAGTTCTTAATTTCACTTTACTTCATAAAAGAGCTGTGTGTTTTGATTTTCATTCTTATCATTAAAACATAGCAGACTTTCACTATTTCATAGCAACCAATTTACTCATGTGCTAGTGATGAAAAATTAATGTAACACAGATCATATACTCTAGCATATAGGGTATCAATTTCAGCATCTAATCATAAAGCAATTATCCATAACAATCATGTAAGTAGATTACTCTAGTTGCTTCACCTTTTTGCACAGAAGGTTTGACATGGTTTATGGTGCTACAAATTTTATGGGAGCATCTACCAAGCATCTACTCAATACTCTAATTTTTCCAGATTTTATTCACTTATACAGCTGAGGTAATAAAAAGAACAAAAACAACAAGCCATTAATTAAGATTAATTCTCCAGAGAGTTGTTCTAGGGATATGTTTCTCAAATTTTTACCAGAGCCTATTAACGAGCTTAGCATACTCCAGAAAAATTATCGAGCTTTATAACCACCAGATAAATTATTTATGCATTTAACTTAACATGATTTAGCATAAATTTCTCAAGGTGTATTTAACCAGTACTGCTTATGAAATTTTTATTACAGATAGAACATACTCTAAACAAGATAATGTCCAAAAAATCAAGATCAGTTATGGTGTAGATTACTTAGAACAAAAATAGTAAATCTAGCCCCAAGATGCTAAGCATGATTATTCACCAAAGCAAAACTCAGTAACTGCACCTCAAACTTTTTAGACAGGAACACAGAGCTAAAAAGAGACTTCAGAAATAAATATAGATTTTTCTGAGCATAAGAACTATATATGGAGAATTAAGTTGATTAAAAAAGCATAAATCATGGTATATAGAAAATGAATGCTACTAAATCTGAAATTTATGGATTCACAAGATTTCAGTTACACATGTATGCAGTAAAAATTCTAGAGCAAGTTCATGTGCATATTTTCCAGTATTAAATCGAGAAAGCTAGCAACAGATTAGAGAATCTTGATTGTTCTAACATGATAACAATTTTGGTTGGGTGTCATCTTTTTACTGTGATTTTAATATTCCATTAGTGATAACATGTCCAAAAATCAAGATCATTTGCTGAGTAGAACTTCCTGAACATGCATAAGGTGGTTTTCTTATTCTTTTCCCTAGATTAAAATAAAAGCAAAATATGAACATGTGAATGTAACAAAAGTTGTAGTTCTTGTTTCAAGGATTCCAAAACATTTCAGTTTTCATTTTTCTGATTTTTATACGATTTTCTAGGCATTTTTAAATTTTGCTGTTTTGAGTTCATTTGTAACTTTTCATTTGGACCCCTGGAACTTTTGTTTCTTCTCCAGGGAGGTCCCTGGCGGAAGTCAGGAACAGAGGAGGGTTTGGCGCGGCGGTTCCCGGCGATGAGGTTGGCCGGCGGCTAGGGGAAAGTGGGGGGAAAAGGGAGAGGGGTTCACGCCGCACCTAATGGTGGTATTGGCTCGCCGGGAGGCGGACGGAGGAGGCGGGTCCGCGGAGAGGGGCGGCCGGCGGTGGCTCTGCTCGCCGGCGTCCATGCTCCGGTGAGGGGATGAGGGAGAGGATGGGTCGGAGAGCTTCAGGAGGGCGATGGGGTTCCATTTCAGGGGTTGGTTCGGGGCGTGGATGGCCAGAGTAAGGAGCTCCACGGTGAGCTGCGGCTCGCCGGAGTTACTGAACGGAGCGGCGGCGGTTTCTGCGCGCGAGGAGGGTCGTGTTGGCCTTTTATAGGCAAGGGAGGAGGGGGAGGTCGATCTGGGGTCGAATTTGCCGGGGAGGACGGTGCTGGGGGAGGCGCGCACGGCCGTGGCAGCTCGGCCGGCCATGGTGGTCGCCGTGGCGAGCACAGGAAGGGTGGGGGGGCGCGTGGCGAGCTCTTGTGGCGCCAGGGAAGGTGGCTTGGGGCAATACCAGGGGCGCACGAGGTGGTCTGGGCCTGGGGCTCGGCACCTGTCCGCCCAGGTGGCCGGCGCCGGCGTACGGCGTCGCCAGTGGACGGGGTGCAGGGAGGCGGGAGGTTGAAGAACCGGCCAGTGGCAATCTCGTAAATAAACCGAAGTTCCAAAATCAGTTCTGTAATTTCAAATTTTCTCCCTCTTCTTGGCTCCAAATGAAAAAGTGTTAAATACCACTTTTGCTCAGTTTTTCGAGATCTACAACTTTCGTGTTATGCACTTTTTCATTAGAGCAATGGTTTGAGAGTTATTTAATTATTTCAAAAACTGCCATTTAAGGTACTTATCATTTCATGTGAATTTTGGCACTTTTACTCCTAGGCTTCAACTAGGTTTTTGTTTATCATGACATGGTGAATATGCCTATTCATTTTCATAGGCTTCCTTGCATTGGTTTGAAGTTATTTTAACTTCCTTAACACTAGAAATAGAACTCCTATTTATTTGATTTGTTTAAATCTTGAATTTGCCAAAAAGTCTTTTAATTTAAACTATGTGTCACAAAAATATGAGTGTGTCTTTGTTCTACATTTTTGTGATCAGTTGAGCATGAAAGTTTTGAGAATATTAAAGGAACAAGTTTTCTTTCCACACATACTCCTATACAAAGATGCATTAGTGTTTTGTATAAATCTTTGTTATCATGAGACAAAGGAATGTTTATCCTTTTGTTCGAGTTTTTTATTTTGTTTAAACTAGTAGCTCTTCATAAATCAAAGAATGGTTCCATTAATCATTCCATGTGATGGTTTTCCAGTTTAAAGTTGATTTGAAATAAAAGTTTATAGCTCATTATGAAAAGTGTATTTTATTGCCTTATTTACCACACATGTCAAGTCAAGTTTAAAAGGGTATCAATTATTGTTTTTCAAACACATTGCACTCAAACACATGCACACATACATTTACACACAAGTTTGCAAAAACTAGACATAGGGTTCTTATCTAAGTTTTCTTAGCTCATTGTGTGTGAAGTTTTGTTAATTGCCTGGCTTTGGTTAAACTGACACCAGAGGTGTCACAGCCTACCCCCCTTAAAAAGAATCTCGTCCCGAGATTCAAGTAAATAAGCTAAATATGGAAAGTGTGTGTACCTTTGGTTGGTGAAACCAGAAGGTAGACATTATTACCGCCTTCGAGTTGCAAAGATTTTCTTCTTTTTATCCAAATAACTCATTTGGCTAGAGTGGTCAGCTCTAAGATTTTCTTGTATTACCTTTGGTTGTTATGCTGCCTAATGATCAAGTCTGGTCCAATTATTTAGTGGTCTTCGGTTTGTGACAAACTCAGAGGAGTTCGACACCTTTGATCATACGACGCTTTATATAGTGACATTTTCAAGCTTGCTTGATAGCTGGGTGAGAACTATGCTAAAAACGGGTATTTGTCTTCATGGTTGTCATAATGAATGATGTAAGATCTTAGCGTGTATTTTAAGATTCGATCCACTTTTCAGTTTGGCCATTGGTTCGAGGATGATAAGCTGAACTTCGGATCAGTTTGGTGACAGGAGAAGATTGCAAGGGATTTCCCAAAAAGTGTGCTAGGAGTTGAGCACCACTATTGAATTTAATTGTATGTGGTATGATATGTAGACCACAATATGATCAAGAGGAATACCGGTACACTTCTTGGTAGTATGAATAGTGTGTAATTGAAGAAAAGGTCGGTTGTCGATAATGATCCATATGGAATCAGGCCTTGGAGAGGTGATTGGCAAACCAATCATGAAATCGATAATCGGCAAAAATTGGAGTGTAACGGGTATTTATAAGTGATCTCGGTATAGCATTATGAGATATACTAAGCAAGAAATTTGCCTAGGGTCTTGATATATTTCATTAATACCCAAGTGATTGGAAAGCTTTGGAAAAAGGTGACCTATCAAGAATTGGTTTTCAGAGATCACGATTCAGTTGATCCACTATAGAGATTCAAACCATACAACTCTATCCTTGTCGCAGTAAAACATTTAGGCTTCTCAATTCTTTAAAAGAGCTTGTGCTTGACGATTTTCGCAGGACAGATTCTGAGTAGCTGATAGAATTTAGCATAACTGATGAATCCAAGGTCGAAAAATTGTCAAATTTTTACTGGGGGTGCCTAAGATAATTGTGATCATTTCCTCTAGTCAACTCTAACTCAGAAACAGAGCTTAAGATAGTCAAATCCTTAAGTGTTTGCAGGAAGGTTGACCCAGATTTCAGACTGAATAGAGGGCTAGTATTTTGACTGTAAGTACCAAACCACTTGAAAAAAAAATTCTCAAAATTTTTCAGTAGCTTCTAGACTCAGTTATCCACAACATTCATGTTGAACGTTTTCTCAGGAAAGGCGTTTAAGTGGGTCGAAAAATTCATGTGGCCAGACTGCTACAAGTTGACAGAATCATAGGGGTTTACCAAAAGACTGAATTTTGAGGGTTACAATTCTCCAAAAATTTTCAAAATTTTACAGCAGTAAGGAGATTTGTTTTACTACATCTTATTCCACAGGCTCAGCTTATTTTGAGGTAGTTGGCCAGGTCTAAGATTTGGGTTTCTCTTCTGTACCTGCCGGTCCACTTATATCTGACAGCTTTCTAGTATGGAAATTGCAATGTGGCAATGCAGATATGTGGTTAAATGAGTTAAAGCACCCATGGGAGATAAGTTTGTGTCGATGTTATATACGGATACAACGACCCATACTCCTAAGAAATATGCACACGGATTGGTGCATTTGTCCTGAGGTAAGCTAGTGGATGTGCGGTTCATGGTGTGATGGTACACATGGTTTATGCACATAATGTGGTACACACAAGTGTGCTGAGTAAGTGCGTGGGCATGCGTTGCACATGTTGCAATGCAGTGTACTGACCAGGAAAGTTATGCAAGTTCTTTATATTTCTGTTGACCTTCATGAATTTCTTCAAGAGTGGTGAAATTGATCCTTCCTTGTTCGACCTGATCAGCCTGTTTCTTGCGCTCATCCCGCAATCTTTTGCGCATGCTTTTAGTTGTTTGGCTAGAACCTTGGTCCTGATTTTGCTGTGTGGCCTGAGGACATCTCCGAGCGAAGTGGGTAGGACTTCTACAGATGAAACAACGGTTCGTCTCACTCGGACCATTGTGCTGTTTGCATCGTAAGGATGTCATCACTGGCATATCTACTGAACCATTCTCGGGTATAGTGCACCTAGTTGGGTCCATGGTTTCACGGACAGGCGAGCGAGTTCTTGCTCTTAGGACTGTGTTGGCAGCAATAGCATTGCGGGTTTGTCTCTTACCACGGGGAACGAATTTTGTGCATGTAATTTCCCATCCAGTCAAGTCTATATTGCTTGAGCCATGCTTGGGGGTCAGACACTTTACTTGGTCATCCTTAAGTTTCATCGGAAGTTGTGATGGCGGCATTAGGGAGTCCGAGTGAACATCCTTTATTTCTTGTGTCACTTCATGGAGCTCTTGATAGTCTGCAACTGGAGATTGATGGACCTTGTGCCCATCTAGTTGAAATTGTTGTTGCTGCAGAAAATGAGAAATCGCTTGCTGTCCCTGAACAAGTTGTCGAAGCAACTCATTTTGGGTGGCAAGTAATTCCTCAAGGCCGAGTGGTGGTGGCTGCGATCCGCTACCACTGGCACCGAAATTATCTAGAGTACTATGGGTTACTCTCACCATCTGAAATATATGAGTTCAAGCATCAGTGATAGGATTCGTATAGCTTCCAAGATGCAATGAACAAGTGTGCAACATAATAGAACACAACAAATGCTGTGTAACCAGTTTGTGCAGCGTTAGTCGTTACAAAGAAATTTGTAACTTTCTTTTGGTTCATCGAAACTTTCTGAAATTTTGACAGCAACTAGATAATTTGACGTGCTACACCTTTGGTAGTCAACTCAGAGGCTAATTCTAAGAGTAAGATGGTTGAAATTGTCCATTACTACACCTCTGGTTTTCTGAACAGAGTCTTTGTATCTAGGCCATAACTCCTACTATATACATCTAATGAAGTTGAAATTTTGTAGACATGTAGCTTAGGTTGTTTGGAGCAACTTTGGTATTCAACCCCAAGGCTAAAACAATGGTTAAGATGGTTGAAATATTCGGTCTTTGCTTCTCTGTTCTGGCTGTTTTCAGCAGGCCGGGTGATAGTTTTTTTTTTCACCAGGGACAATATACTTGACATAAAATTCTCAAACTTTTACAGAAGATGCCCAAGGTAGTGAGGAACATTTCATCTAGTCAACACTAGGGCCAGTTCAGATCCTAACAAGGTGATATGCTCAAGGTTTTGAAGCGATGTCAAACCAGAAAACAGATTGTCCAGAGAGGGTGAAATTTGATCATATCTACCAAACCACTTGACAAAGTTAAATAAAAATTTTACAGTAAGTTCTTCATCAAGTTTCCTACAACTTTTGTGTTGAACGATTTTTCAGATGAGCAACTTAATATTGTCGAAAAATTCACTTTAGACAGATTGCTCTAATTTGACAGATTTGCAGAAGGTTACTATAAATTTGAAAACACTAAGGTAGAGAACTTCAAAAATTCTCAAATTTTTACAGTAGTTTGGTGATTTAGGTAGATTCATTTCATCTTACTGACCTAACTTGATTTGTGCAAATCTTCATATCTTAAAAATTCGAGAGAGCCAATTTTTCCAGAATTTGCAGACTGTCTAGATGATCCTTAAGATCGTGTTTTAAACTTTTCGATTTTGATTTCTTTCCAAAGTTTCTTTGCTGATGATTTGAGGATGAATGCAGATCTTAATCGTCCTCACCAAGAAAAGAATTGCCAAGTAACCTTGGTCTTACGCAATGACTTTGGTGGCATACATATTACGTCTATCACTATATAGCTACTCGATATAGCTAGATAGCCAAAAATTTGATTTCGGGTTAGCGTACCTGCAGAAAATTGACAATACATAAATTGAACCTTCCGTGCCAGCACTCACGAAAGCGTTCCAATCCATTACCGATCACTATAGAACCGGCATCCATACAATTACCGCCGTATGGACAACATTAAGCATACGTTATCGAAACAACGTATTGACTGAGTACCGTCTTTGACGGGGAATTGAATTCCAATTTCGAACCATTACTCCCCAAATAATCAACCGAAGTTGGTATATGGGCAGCAGCTCAAGTAGGCCACTGCTTGAGCTCCAGCGTTCGGCTCGCATCACCGACGGGAAGGTCAGACTCCCTCAGCTAACTGAGTAAGCATACCTCCGCGGCGATGATGTAGTTGCAGAATTTAAATTACAGAATTTAAATACTAAAAAGTAATGTGCTGGAAGTTAGCCATACAATATAAGCCACCTGTTTATACCCATAAGATCCCCTAGGGCTTTACGTTCTAGACTTGTCCTTGGAGATCCTAAACTCTTTCCAACAACTTTAGTAGTTCTGGAATCAAGTTTTAAGGTTTGTTGTTAGAAAACAAGGGTTGCCATCTCTGGTAGGCTGTCTGCGAGCTCTGATGCCAGCTGTGGCGGAACCACCCCAAACTAACTGGGCCCGGGTGCACTGATCTTTGTTGCTAAGCAACTCTGACCCAAATTGGCACTCACCGGTAGTTCCTCGAGTGAAGCCTCGATAAAAGCCACGCTATTCCAGGATCAGCAGACAACACTCATACGAAGGTGAGCCCAGAGATTACAACACAGAACATTTCATACATCTCAGAGTGATTGCAGCGGAAAAGAAATTTATTACAAGTCATGTTCAGAGTAGCGAAGTACTACAGAGTTCCATCTACTCAAATTATTCCAGTTTCATTGTTCTGCGGAAGCAGTAAAAGATAACTAGCGAAATACGTGACGCATCGATAAAGCCCGTACGAAAGCGTCACTCAGCGGGAGGGTGGTCAGCACCGGTTGAAGGACCATCCCACTCAACAGACCAACCCGGAGACAAGGTACACGGCCAAGTAAGACTCGCGAACAGATCTTCGAAGTTAGTACCTGAAAAACAGTGCCACAAGCAAGGCTGAGTATACTAATACTCAGCAAGACTGACCCGTCACCGGATATAACATAGTCCGATAACTAGACATGCAAGGCCTTTTGGTTTGTGGGGTTTGTTTTGCCAAAAATGCCACTAAGAGTTGGTCCTTATTTTCAGATTTTATCTAGCCATCTTCTAGTTGGATTAACCATTCTAAGTTTGCATCCAACTCTACACAAACATGGTAGAGCAATCATTTAATCAACCAGCAGTATTATCATCATCATGTTCCACTTGTTACTCTGTGTGACCGAAAACATTAAGCAGTCTCATGCCGTGAGAGGCGGACGATTCTGAATCGAATTTCAACCTGGCCAGGGGAACCTAGACCACACGTATGGGAACCAAGTCACCCACACAACATTTCCCCTTTCTTTCCAGTCCGTGGATCCGGAACACCCTCCCCGACTACAGAGCCCGTCGTCTCTGCACCCGTACATCCGGACAAAAAAATAAAACCTACTTCTACCAAGAGGGTGCGAGATCGTTCCACTCGCTGGTCCAATCAGGTACTTCAGCTTACCGATTACCATATTTCTCGGCATGTGGCTAGTACTTTCAAACGCTTAACGAAATGAGCCACACACCGCGACCTTAGCCATTTTGCCTACACCAGCGGGGTATCACAACTACACAACCCCGCCCGTTGTCCTTATATTTCAGCAGGAATTAAAGTCAGTAAAATTCCTATATGCTCGCGAGAGGCAGGAAACCCCTCGACTTCTACCGTACCTAATTAGCATGGCAACTAGTCGATAAAAAGGTCCGGGTATCAAACATAGGTACCTAGGGATCATGCACCTAAGGTTTTCGATCAACTCCTAGAAAACATAAATGCGCAATAAAAATTATTACAACATATACAAATAGTAAGATGAATATAATGCGTAAAATAATGGGATTATGCACCGGGGCTTGCCTTCTTGGGCACTGTTCAAAAGTAGCCTTGGGCTCTTCCGAACATTGGTTCGGGTCTTGATTCAAGTCAGTACAACTAAGGGAGACACTCTCCGGAGTGGTAGTATTCGCGGGCACCAACTCGTAATCACCGTCGAGTAGATTTACCGTTTCTATATGCATGCAGAAATGATATTGTTACAACATGATATAAACATATTTCTTTCCTTCACTATAAAGTTGTAGACCAGTATAGCATGTGTTTGTTGTAGTGGTCTTAGTTAACTTTATTTTCTGGGCAATCGTTTATAGAGTAGTTCTTAATTTCACTTTACTTCATAAAAGAGCTGTGTGTTTTGATTTTCATTCTTATCATTAAAACATAGCAGACTTTCACTATTTCATAGCAACCAATTTACTCATGTGCTAGTGATGAAAAATTAATGTAACACAGATCATATACTCTAGCATATAGGGTATCAATTTCAGCATCTAATCATAAAGCAATTATCCATAACAATCATGTAAGTAGATTACTCTAGTTGCTTCACCTTTTTGCACAGAAGGTTTGACATGGTTTATGGTGCTACAAATTTTATGGGAGCATCTACCAAGCATCTACTCAATACTCTAATTTTTCCAGATTTTATTCACTTATACAGCTGAGGTAATAAAAAGAACAAAAACAACAAGCCATTAATTAAGATTAATTCTCCAGAGAGTTGTACTAGGGATATGTTTCTCAAATTTTTACCAGAGCCTATTAATGAGCTTGACATACTCCAGAAAAATTATCGAGCTTTATAACCACCAGATAAATTATTTATGCATTTAACTTAACATGATTTAGCATAAATTTCTCAAGGTGTATTTAACTAGTACTGCTTATGAAATTTTTTTTACAGATAGAACATACTCTAAACAAGATAATGTCCATAAAATCAAGATCAGTTATGGTGTAATTACTCAGAACAAAAATAGTAAATCTAGCCCCAAGATGCTAAGCATGATTATTCACCAAAGCAAAACTCAGTAACTGCACCTCAAACTTTTTAGACAGGAACACAGAGCTAAAAAGAGACTTCAGATATAAATATAGATTTTTCTGAGCATAAGAACTATATATGGAGAATTAAGTTGATTAAACAATCATAAATCATGGTATATAGAAAATGAATGCTAATAAATCTGAAATTTATGGATTCACAATATTTCAGTTACACATGTATGCAGTAAAAATTCCAGAGCAAGTTCATGTGCATATTTTCCAGTATTAAATCGAGAAAGCTAGCAACAGATTAGAGAATCTTGATTGTTCTAACATGATAACTGTTTTGGTTGGGTGTCATCTTTTTACTGTGATTTTAATATTCCGTTAGTGATAACATGTCCAAAAATCAAGGTCATTTGCTGAGTAGAACTTCCTGAACATGCATAAGGTGGTTTTCTTATTCTTTTCCTTAGATTAAAATAAAAGCAAAATATAAACATGTGAATGTAACAAAAGTTGTATTTCTTGTTTCAAGGATTCCAAAACATTTTAGTTTGCATTTTTTCTGATTTTATACGATTTTCTAGGCATTTTTAAAATTTGTTGTTTTGAGTTCATTTGTAACTTTTCATTTGGACCCCTGGAACTTTTGTTTCTTCTCTAGGGAGGTCCCTGGCGGAAGTCAGGAACAGAGGAGGGTTTGGCGCGGCGGTTCCCGGCGATAAGGTTGGCCGGCGGCTAGGGGAAAGTGGGGGGAAAAGGGAGAGGGGTTCACGCCGCACCTAATGGTGGTCTTGGCTCGCCGGGAGGCGGACGGAGGAGGCGGGTCCGCGGAGAGGGGCGGCCGGCGTCCATGCTCCGGTGAGGGGATGAGGCAGAGGATGGGTCGGAGAGCTTCAGGAGGGCGATGGGGTTCCATTTCAGGGGTTGGTTCGGGGCGTGGATGGCCAGAGTAAGGAGCTCCACGGTGAGCTGCGGCTCGCCGGAGTTACTGAACGGAGCGGCGGCGGTTTCTGCGCGCGAGGAGGGTCGTGTTGGCCTTTTATAGGCAAGGGAGGAGGGGGAGGTCGATCTGGGGGCGAATTTGCCGGGGAGGACGGTGCTGGGGGAGGCGTGCACGGCCGTGGCAGCTCGGCCGGCCATGGTGGTCGCCGTGGCGAGCACAGGAAGGGTGGGGGGGGGGCGCGTGGCGAGCTCTTGTGGCACCAGGGAAGGTGGTTTGGGGCAATACCAGGGGCGCACGAGGTGGTCTGGGCCTGGGGCTCGGCACCTGTCCGCCTAGGTGGCCGTCGCCAGCGTACAGCGTCGCCAGTGGACGGGGTGCAGGGAGGCGGGAGGTTGAAGAACCGGCCAGTCGCAATCTCGTAAATAAACCGAAGTTCCAAAATCAGTTCTGTAATTTCAAATTTTCTCCCTCTTCTTGGCTCCAAATGAAAAAGTGTTGAATACCACTTTTGCTCAGTTTTTCGAGATCTACAACTTTAGTGTTATGCACTTTTTCATTAGAGCAATGGTTTGAGAGTTATTTAATTATTTCAAAAACTGCCATTTAAGGTACTTATCATTTCATGTGAATTTTGTCACTTTTACTCCTAGGCTTCAACTAGGTTTTTGTTTATCATGACATGGTGAATATGCCTATTCATTTTCATAGGCTTCCTTGCATTGGTTTGAAGTTATTTTAACTTCCTTAACACTAGAAATAGAACTCCTATTTATTTGATTTGTTTAAATCTTGAATTTGCCAAAAAGTCTTTTAATTTAAACTATGTGTCACAAAAATATGAGTGTGTCTTTGTTCTACATTTTTGTGATCAGTTGAGCATGAAAGTTTTGAGAATATTAAAGGAACAAGTTTTCTTTCCACACATACTCCTATACAAAGATGCATTAGTGTTTTGTATAAATCTTTGTTATCATGAGACAAAGGAATGTTTATCCTTTTGTTCGAGTTTTTTATTTTGTTTAAACTAGTAGCTCTTCATAAATCAAAGAATGGTTCCATTAATCATTCCATGTGATGGTTTTCCAGTTTAAAGTTGATTTGAAATAAAAGTTTATAGCTCATTATGAAAAGTGTATTTTATTGCCTTATTTACCACACATGTCAAGTCAAGTTTAAAAGGGTACCAATTATTGTTTTTCAAACACATTGCACTCAAACACATGCACACATACATTTATACACAAGTTTGCAAAAACTAGACATAGGGTTCTTATCTAAGTTTTCTTAGCTCATTGTGTGTGAAGTTTTGTTAATTGCCTGGCTTTGGTTAAACTAACACCAGAGGTGTCACAGGAGTCTTGTCCGGCTTTGACCATCCATCGGGTTTTTTGCTGCCTCATCACATCGCAACGACTTACTGACTCGTGGCCCCCACGTACAGTGGTACACCTAGTCACGCGAGCGACGCTCGGCATTATTGTGGCCGGAGTAAACGGGGTATTTACCACCAGCGCAGTTCCCGAAAAGCCTAGTCATGCCAGCGCTTAATGCGCGCACATCAGCTCAGCTTCCGCCTCGCTTCGCGAGCGGGCGACAGTCCAGATCCCGCCTTTTCACACCTTTGTTTGTTACCCGCCCTCCCTGACTGGCGGGCCTGGGCCCCCCTGTCGTAGGCTGGGCGGTTAACACCAGGTGGGAGCGTCGCTTGGGTTCCAGCGACGGTTTCGGGGTGCGCCGGATGGAATAGGCTGCATAAAGGGCCGAACTGCATACCGCGGTTACTTTTCCGCATTCGCCTTCTTCCTTCCAATCTTTGCGCCCCTTTGCCTTTGAGCCTCCTCTCCCCTTGCTCTCCTGCGTAGATTGCTCCACACCTCCACAGCGTAATGGCGTCCCTCGCTCGCCCCCGTCATTTCCAGACCGAGGAGGAGCTGAACACGGTGTGCCGCCACCTAGGGTGGAGTCCACAGGAGACTGCCTGGGGAATCCGAGCAGGCTCGGTTCCCCTCAGCAACCTCCTCGCCGGGGAATTTGTGCTGTTCATCTCGCACATTTCCAACGACATGGGGCTGCCGGTCTCTTCGTTCCTGCTGTTGCTGCTGGAAGTCTTCGGCCTCCAACTCCAGCACCTCATGCCCCACTCCCTTCTCCTGACGTCCATCTTCGTCCATCTATGCGAGATGTTCATGGGGGTGCGGCCCTGCGTCATCCTCTTCTGCCACTTCTTCGTCCTGGAGAAGTCCGGGAAGGGGAAGGATGAGGTGGGGGCGTACTATTTCCAGACACGGAGCGACCTGACGACGCCCTACATTCCCGGCCTCACCGGCAGAAAGTGGGAAGAATGGCGCAAGGAATCGGTGATCGCCACCACCGAAGCCAACGAGCGCCTCGCCTTGCTGACCGAGGGACCCGCCACCGATCGCCAGTCCTGGCGAGCAAAGCCGTCCCTGCTGCCGGCGTTCGACCCGGTGCTGAGCAAGATCAGGTCGCTGGCGGAGGACGGCCTTACCTCGCTACATGTGCTCGGGGATTTCCTGAAATGCCGGATCGCCCCCCTGAAGCAGCGGCCGCGTCCTGCTTGGAGCTTCACCGGCTCCAATGACTGCAGCAGGACGCACCACGGAGAGGGGAGCGATCTGACCCAGGAAGCCCTGGAGGTCCTGGTGAGGGCGGTGACTGGGGAAATCTTCATCCCGGAGCACCTGATCCTTCCTCAGGGCATCATCCCCCTCTGTGAGGACTCACGCCTGAGGACCGCGGTGCTGGCCACCCTGCCAACCCTCGACGACGGTGGGCTGGCAGCGCGCCAGACCGGAGGCGACCCAGACCGTGGGATCCGGATCCCTGGTGCGTCCGGGGAGCAAGCCGTGCCGAGCGCCGTGGGGTCCGGCCCCACTGCCAAGGGTAAGCAGGCCGTGGCTAGAAACGCCGCCTCGAACGGTCCCGGCCAGGCCCGGAGCAGCTCCGGCACGTCGTCGGGAGAAGCGGGCCGGCGCAGGTTGCACCAGGGCGACGGGACCCCAGTCACGGAGCCCGCCACGAAGTGACAGAGGACCGCTGAGGACGCGGGCCAGGGTAGCTCCCGGGCCCCCGGCCCTCGCGGGACCTCCGGGGTAGCCGCGTCGCCACCACCGCCGCCGGGAGATGTCTCCCCCCGGCAGCAGCAGCAGCAGCAGCCACGGGATGCGCCTCCACCGCCGCCACGGGAGCAGCAGCAGTAGCAGCTGCAGCAGAAGCAATCGCCGAGCCTCCGTGGGCGCTGGAGACCCGGCGCTTCAGGGTAAGTGTTATTTCGCTCACTCCCATTACTCTTGGTGCTCCGCTTTTTGCTGAAGGCTTCTTCTCTTTGTTTGCCAGGGCGCCTCGCCCAAGCAGTTCTTCCACTGCCTCTGGCTCGTCAGCGGGTGTCCAGGCGATAGGGGCCTCTGCTGCGACGGCGGGTGCGGGGAGCCCGGGTGCAGCGGTTTCTGCTAACCCTGTGGCGCCCAACACGGCGGCGGCGGGTGCGCCAACACCAAGAGCTGCAACGCCCGACGCAACAGCAGGAGCTTCGGCGGGTGCGGGGAGCCCGGGTGCGCCAACGCCAAGTGCTGCTACGCCCGACGCAACAGCGGCGGATGTGCCAGTGCCAGACACAGCCGCACCCGACGTGGTGGCCCCCGAGGCCTCGGCTACGGCGACAGTCGCGCCGAAACCGGACTTGGCATCGGCGAGCGCAGTGGCGACGGGCGCGGCAACGGCGAGCACAGCGGCAGCAGGTGTGGCAACGGTGAGCTCCTCGGCTCCTGAGATCCCGACGCCTGTACCGGACGTCCCCTCCCCCAGTGCTCAACCTGCGGCAGAGGAAGAGTTGGAGGAGGTCTGCGGCTTGAGGCTCCTGCAGGGTCCCCCGGAGGAGGAAGCGGCTCCCCTCCCCCAGGTGCTTGTCCGGATCCGGCAGTCGATAGAGGAGGCGACCTTTACCGCCGAGGCGGCCTTCCGGCGGGAGTGGGCTGCTCTGGAGAGCGAGCGCCAGTGCCTCGGCGACTGGCACACCCGCCTAGAGGCGTGCACGAAGGTCGAAGCCTCCCATGCTGCGCATGCTCGGTCCAAGCTCAAGGCCGACCAAGAGGCCTACCGAGCCAATCTTCGGAAGGTGTTCGACCGGGAGGTTGCGGTAGCGAGCCGGGAAAAGGCCCTGGCACTGCGGGAGGAGGCTTTTGGCAAGGAGGTGGCCAGCCTCGAGGTTCAGCGGTTCGAACTTGAGACTCGCCTCGCAGCCAAGCGGTCCGAGCTTGAGACTCTCAGCCAGGGTCTCGAGATCCGCAAGCAGGAGCTCGACAAGCTCTTCGGATCCCTGCACCAATGGCGCCAGGAGCTGCAGGAGGCTGCCAGCAAGCACACTGCTGCCGAGATGGAGCTTGAGGAGGATAGGAAGTCCCTTGCAAGGCGGGAATCCCTCACCACCAACGTGGAGCTCCAGCTCGAGCGCCAGCATGAGGCCCTCAAGTCCCTGAAGGAGTCGGCGTCGAAGAAGAAGGCCGAGCTCGAGGAGAGGACCCGCGAGGTGGAGGCGGCCAAGGCGGCCCTGGACACCCGGGTGTCGGAGGTGGTGCAGGAGGCGGTCCGGAAGCTGCAGGAGGACCAGCGCATGGGGGCAAAGCGAATCATCGATTGGGCGAGCGAAGCGAGCTTAGCGCTGGTGCCACTTGGAATGAGCCCAATCCAAGTGGTGGAGCCGCCAGCTTCGATTGCTGACGCCCTCCCAGTGTTGAACTCCGCTTCGGATAGGCTCCGGCGTCTGGAGCCGGTCCTTGCTGGCCAGCTTGAAGCCGAGGGCCGTGAGCTGATCCGGATGGTGGCGGAGCACATTCTGACCTGCCTCCGGAGCCACAACACGGCCATCTTGCTAGCCCCCGTGGTCGATGGTCCAGTGGCGGAGACAGAGGCCGCCACCCGGGAAAGCGTGCGGGACGTCGTTGACTTCGTCGCCGCCTACTTCAAGCGGTAGCCTGCAGACTCCTGAGCTGGACATTGTACTTTTGTTTTGTTTTTTGTGTTATGTAACAAAACATTGTACTTGTTGAAACTAAATAGAAGAAAATTTCAACTTAACTGTTTGTCAATTGTTCTGGTTTGCGGTACACAGCACCCCGGCGCCCTGGCCCCCTGGCAGATAGGTTCAGTTGTTTGGACCTATCCGCCACCCGAGCCGAAGAAGGCACTCCGGACCCCCATATGAGGTTGAGCAAGCGTCCTTGGGCATAGGTGTAGCATAGATTGCAAGTCGAACGAGCGTCTTATTCCCTGTGTAGCAGAAAGAACTACAGAGAGGAGAATCAAACTCACTTATATGGTAGTAATGATACTGCAACTTAGCTGTTTGACACATGCAGAATCGATCCGTAATGTCTGGCTCAAAGCGAATGCTCCGGGGCCCCTGGGAGACAGGCTTAGTTGTTTTGAGTCTGTCTACCACCGAGACTAGACCTCGATCTGCATGAAACCTTTAAAGCGGATGCCGGGACCCCCTGGTAGGTAGGCTCAATGGTTTGGGGCTAGCTACCACCAGTCAAGGCTTAACCTGCATATCACTTCAAAGTCAAAGCTTAGTAGCAGGCCCGCGGGACTTATTCCGGACCGGCCCCAGGCTAGTACAAGGTCCGGAGCTCCGGATGCGCAAGTCCAGGCAGTACGATGCTTGTTACAGAGTGGTGGAGTGTGTAGGCTTAGGGTGCGGAACCAGGCTAAGGCACTACACAGGGCTCCGTACCACTCCAGGAAATAACACGACTTTACCGGACCTAGCCCCGACGCTCCAGACCTCTCCTAGTAGTGGGTGAGGTCATTCTGTCGTACTCGATCCTTTGTGATATGGAGCTGGACATGCTGTGCAGGACTTAGGAAGCCAACCCTTGGGCTAAAATGAGGTCCGGGCCCCTAATTACCCAGATCCGGGTACTAGAGCACTCGTTACAGGGTGGTGGAGTGTGTAGGCTTTGGGTACGGAACTGGCTAAGCGGCTACATAGGACTCCGGACCACCCCAAGAAACAAGCACCCCCTCTCCAGAGCAGGTCCCTAGGGGTCCGGACCCCTCTCCCAGCAGCAAGAGGGTCCGGACCTGTACAGCAGTCCAGCAACCCAATACAGATCCTCCGGAGCCACGACCAGAGTGGAAGTCCGCGCGGGGGTTAGAAGGGTAAAAACTCGAGAATCGAAATGCGAGATAAAATTTTGACACAAAGACAGAACCGGGGCAAATCTTTCCTTTGCAACTTGATATACATGGCTTGCGCGATGGATGCCAGAGGCCGGGTTTACGAGGGCGGACCCCTACCGCTCTGGGCCGCGCATTGATGCTTGCCGACGGTGTGATGGATGCCAGAGGCTGGGTTTATGAGGGCAGACCTCCACCGCTCTGGGCCACACGCTGATTCTATCTTATTACAAAGGAAAAATTCATTTCCCTGCTCTGCCTTAGTGTAAAACTTACGCAGATGCTATATATTCCATGGGTTGGGCAGCGGCACCCCATCTTCTGTGGCAAGGCGAACGCATCCGGGCCGGCATACTTCTGTAACCTTGAAGGGCCCCTCCCAGCTGGGGGAGAGTTTGTGGAGCCCTGCTCGGTACAAGATCCGCGTCAGGACGAGGTCGCCAGCCCGGAGCTCCTTACTGTGCACGAACCGTTGATGATAGCGCTTGAGCACATGGTTGTAGCGTGCATTTCGAATTGTTGCTCGCCACCTTCGTTCGTCAACGAAGTCCACATCATTACGTCGCAGCTGTTCCTGCATGGATTCGTCAAAAGCCTGGACCCGTGGTGAGCCCAGGTGAATTTCCGGGGGAAGGCATGCTTCAGCCCCATAGACAAGGAAGAATGGAGTCTCCCCGGTGGCTCGGCTGGGTGTGGTCCAGTTGCCCCATAACACGCATGGAAGCTCATCAACCCATTTGGCACCTTGCTTCTTCAAGCAGTTGTAGGTGTGGGTCTTGAGTCCCCTGAGGATCTCTGCATTCTCTCTCTCAACCTGTCCATTGCTGCGGGGGTGTGCCACGGACGCAAAGCATAGCTAGATGCCGATGTCCTCGCAGTACTCTTGGAAGAGTCTACTCTTGGCTCTAGGAGACCCCATCTCTACGGCTGTGTTCATCGTGTTCTTCCAGGAGATCGAACTAAGTCCTAGCTAACCCCCGAGTACTCACCCTCTGGGCTTAGGCGGGTGCATTCCGCCACCTGGCTATGGTTTGCCACACCACGACACAGTCCCTGAAGCACCGCTTTAGCCAGCAATGGTCGATTGTGCTCCCCAGAGTGCAACAGGACTGGATCACCCTGTGCTTCCAAGACTTTAAGTCTGTGGCAGCGTACAACTCTGCTTTACACATGATTGTGACTAAAATGGGCTATGTGGCCAGAAGATCACAGACGCTGACATGGTCGGGGAGACTCTATCCACCTTCCACCCTGGCAAAATAGTACTGCAACAGTAATACAGGAACTCAAAGTACACTAAGTACTCTGAGCTGAGTGAAGTATTGTCTGTCGCTGAACAACAGAATGTGGTTCTTATGAACAATTATTCTGTCCGGCCCACCGGCTCCATGGCTGTACCTGAAGCACACGCTAATGTTGCAGAGAGTTCTCGCAACTGTTGACGCTCACTAACGATCATTTCTAAGCGTCAACTTGATTAGAAAATCATGAGAGTTTGCATTTCTTACACGCATCTTTATCCAAATAAATCCCTAAACCACACTTTACTTCTAGAATATGCAAGATGTGTTTTTGAGCTAATATGCAGGTTCCAAGCACACTTTGGCCCGACATAAAATCACAAAAAATATTAGAGCACCAATTCAGGCTCAATTCGATCAAGTGTAGCCCAAGAACCAAGTTCAGACCACTCGAGACAGACCAAGACCCACGAGAATCAGACAAGGCAGCCTCGGACAACCCACCAGCCGAAGCTGGGGGCGGTTGGTGGCCATGGGCCGTTGGCCGACCACCCTGGTCGGCCGACCAGCCCATGGGCCCCACCGCCTTAGCTCAGTTACGTGGCACTCCCTCATTGGCTCGCCATGTCGGTTCTGCAAGTCTCAGCCTGTGGTTCCCTCCTATAAATATAGGGGGGTAGAGATTAGAACACACACACACACCACACTCACCTCTCATTACCTCAAGTTCATCCTTGCTTAGTCTATAGGCTTAGTGGAGCTTAGAAGAAGTCTAGTGTCACACCCGATTTCAGAAAGAAATCAGATGCATCTCATATGTGCGCCAGGATCAAGTTTACACACATATGATAGACGTCATAAGTGAAATATATCAAAGTCAATGTCCAAAACGTAAGCAAGAGGGAGTACATAACATTATTACACTCCGATAAATAGACATTCCACCGATATCCTAAACGAGATCTTCAACAAAGCTTCATCCAATCTCACAGGCAATTGACTGGTGAACGCACACCTAGAACTCCTTGAAGTTGTTGTAGTTCTCCATTTCAATGTTCTCTTCTGAGCAGCAATTAGGCAAGGGTGAGTACACTTATGGTTGGTACTCAGCAAGTGGGGGAAAATGCAAGGCTATCAAGGAAAGGCTGGGGTTTATAGCAATTAGCATTTTAGTTGGTCAAATTTTATTAGCAAACACCTATTTACTAGGTATAAGTTTACACCAACCCACTTAAGCATAAGATCATAAAGGACCCAACATTACAAAGCCAAAGCACCACAGTTTAAATCATTCTTCAAGTTAAATTATCATGTGAGGGTCCAGGCCGCTCTTAACCATGAGCACGGCTGATATATCAGTTTCAAACACTCTGCAGAGGTTGTACACTTTACCCACAAGTCGCGTAAAAGTTCAAAAGAACTTTGGACCCAACCACGCTGTGCTGATCAGGCACAATACCACACTTTCGAGGTGTGGTTGCATAGGGACGCTACGAGGCCTTTACAAAGATTCCCTAACAAGTGACAACCCGCTAAGGTTTCAAGTCAAAGCAGAGCATAACCCTCCCTAATGGTCAACACCTTAGCAAAGGCTGCTACCCCAAGAGGACCGGGCTATACCCCATCGATGCTTCCCCTCTTGCCCTTTCGGTAAGACTGTCACAAGCTAGAGTTTCTAATTAATCAGCCAAGACCAGAGCCATGCGGTCCTTGTGGTTGTACTATTTTCCTGGGTGGTTCTCCATATTCCAATTAAAATCATATGATCTTGTAATTAACCACATCATAACAATATAAATCATGATTAATATTTCTCAAAATATTATGATATAACCATTCCCAAAGTTAAGCAACTAAGCATTTCTACCCAACAGATATATTAAACCCAGTGTTCAAGGTTTTGGGGTAAAAGACTAGGTAAAGTCCTTAATAGGAGTCCCGCCAAATTTATGCAATTCAACAATAAAGTAAAGTGAATTATCATGCAATTATTGGGACAAAACGGAATATGCAGGGGGAGAAGTTCACTTGCCTTCCTTGCCAAACTGCTGATTCTCTTCCTCGTATTGCTACTCTTAATTTCCCTTGAACGACGTGTCGTCTACACGATCACACAAGCAAAACATACAATAAAATAAGAAACAAGACATAAAATAGTTAAAATAGAGAAAGATATGGTGATAAAGATGTTGTATGCGTTGCAAGGATTGCGTGAGCGCAAGAATCGCTAAAATCAGAGTTGAAACGAGGAAGTTATGGCTAAAACAAGGTTTCAGAGGGCTTATTTGTGAAGAAACAGAACTTCCTGGGGTTAGATCCAAAGAAACCAGGGACTAGAGCACAAATAAACATTAGATACAGGGACTAGCTTGCAAAAGAATAGGTCCTGGACGGCGGGTACAAATTTTAGAAAGTTCAGGGGCTAAAACAGAAAAGAAAGGACCTTTTTGGAATTATTATTGAACTGAGGTGGAGTGCGGGTTGATTACTAGAAAGTGTAGGGGCTCTTTTGCAAAAAGACCAAGGTTGACCGGTATTGACTTGTGTTAGATTGATTCTGGATCGATCGATCTCGATCCAACGGCACAGATCGGGTTTGACCGGCTCGGGCGCGGCTCAGCTCGGCTTGCGGAGCAACGGCTTGGCTGCGCGGCTCTGCTGCTGGCGGCTCAGGTGGGCGACGTTGTTGGTCGCTGGTGGCGAGCGATCTACGGCGGCAGGTCGCCGAAATCAGCGCTCCGAGGCTCAATTTCGCGCGCGGAGATGCATAGGAGGGAGAGGAGAGCACGGGGAAGACGATGGGGGGTCGGGGAGGTGCTGCAGTGGTCGGAGAGGGCGCAAAGCGGCGAGGGGCAGATGTGGTGCTCTGGCGAGCAATCCTCAGCACAGGAGAGGGAGAACGAGAGGGAAACGAGGTGGCTACCTTGCTCACCTCAAGGCGGAGCTCCGGCTGCGCTTGGTTAGCGAGGAAAGGCGGCGGAAAGGGAGATCGACGGCGCGGCGGTGGTGCTCCGAGCACGGCGGCGGCGCTGCGCGCGCGCGCGAGAGAGAGAGAGAGCGAGGGCAAGGAGCGGGGAAGGGGAGAGCACGCGGGCTAGGCTTGCCCTTTATAGGCCGAGGGAGGGAGAGGAGAGGTCGGCGGGGACGGAAAGGGGCGGCGAAGCTCGACGGCCGGCCATTAAAGGCCTCGGTGGTGGCAGCCGTTTCAAAAGAGGAAGGAGGGGGAAGGCGAAGGGGTGGTGGCGGCATTAAAGGCGCGCCGAAGGGGAGCGGAAGGGGAGGGAGGCGTGCGGCCGTGGGGCTTGGGCGGCCGGCAGCGCTTGCACTGCGGGGAGGCGAGGCGGCAGGAGGTAGGAGATGGAGCTGATAGGCGGGGCCCGCATGGCGGTGAGAGAGAGAGGGTGGATGGTGGGCCGAGTGGCTTGCTGGGCCGGGGTTTGGGCCACGTGGAAAGAAAAAGAAAAAAAAGGGGAAAAGGGAGAGTTGGGCTGGACTGGAGAGAAGAGAGAGAGAGATCTGTGTTGGGCCAAAGAAAAAGAGGGAGATGAGATGTTTTGTTTTGTTTTTTTAAAACTCAAACAACAATTGAATAAATTCTTTTGAATTCAAATAAATTTAAAATTTGGGTGTTACATCTAGGAGTCTTCGAGTCCCCGGAGTTGCTCGAGATTTCTGGTATGGGTTCATCTCTAGTTCTCTCTTGTAATATTCGGTCGTTTGTAATTGAATTAGACTATATATGGTTACCGATATCTGCTTGAAGTATGTTCTAAATTATCGGATAGAGTTAAATACACCAGCGGCCCTCGAACTTGTCTCCAGGTGCCACTTAGGTCCACGAACTTGCAAAATCGAAATCTGGCACCCTGAACTTGTTAAGTTGTGCCACTTAGGTCCATACCCCTTCAAGGGGCATGAATATATGCAAAAATGCCCTTAAGTTTTATCATCTTCCATTCCATGCGCCCTCCGCCGCTTCCTCCCCTGCGCCATCTCCTTCCCTGCGCCCTCCGCCGCGCTCTCCCCCTCCTAGCTCCCTCCGCCGCCCCTACCCCTCCCTGCTCCCTCTGCCGCCCCTCCCCCTCACTACTCCGGTGGCTCCACCACCGAGCGCGTGTGCCGGCCCCGCCGACTCGGCACCTCCGCTCGATGCCGCGATGCGCCAAGGACGGGGCGGATCCAGGCGGCGGAAAGGAGGCGGGAGCGTGCGCGCCACACGTTCTAGGGAACAGTGAGGCTCACCGGCGAGTGGTTGCGACGGGATGAGGCAGCGACAGGGGTCTTCCATGTCAAGGACAGCGGCGACGGAGCCACGAGGCATCGAGGATGCAGGAGCCGCCGTACTTGGCCGGGCTCGTTGCAGTGGAGCGACGACCCTGTCGTCCCGCTCGCCCGAGACCCACACCGGCGCGCGCGGCACGTCGTACGCCGGCTTCACCCTTGCCGCGGTCGCCATCCCCAGAGTGGAGCACCTCTTGGCGCAAGAACCCGCCCTCCTCCTGCTCACCATCCTCGGCGGCGCCCTTCCGCCGTCGGCGTCTTCTTGGAAGAGACGGGAACGGGGGGCGAGCCAAGAGCCGCACTTCTTGGCCGTCTGGCCGCCGGCGCCAAGAACTGGCTCCTCCTGCGCCAGTTGATTCCCCGCCCGCGATGGTGGCGGCCGCCGCGCTCCTCGTCCTCCTCCTCCGGCACTCCTCGGAGGATGCGACCTCTAGGGGCAGCGAGCGTGGAGTCCGCGGGCTCTAGGGGTGGCGGCGAGCGAGTCCGCGAGCTCCAAGGGCGGCGGCGAGCGCGGAGTCCGCGAGATCCAGGGGCGGCAGTCACGAGCTCCAGGGGGCGGTGTCGGCGGCGGCCACGAGCTCCAAGGCGGCGGCGCACTGGCGGAGGAAGCAGGGGAGGCGTGGGGGGAGAGAAAGAGATAGAATGGGAGGGGGAGGGGGTGAATGTAGAAGATAGCAACTTTGGAGGAGTTTTTTTGCATATATTCATGCCACGTGGCGCCATATCAAGGGGTATGGACCTAAGTGGCACAACTTAACAAGTTCAAGGTGCAAGATTTCGATTTTGCGAGTTTGTGGACCTAAATGGCACCCTGGGGACAAGTTCGAGGGCCGCTGGTGTATTTAACTCTATCGGATATATGCTTCGTGATCTGGTTGCGTTATCATTCGATGCTTCCATTGCATGATCGCCCTGTGCTTGCGATGGTTAACATATTGGCCTTAGAACTCTATCAATTGCTCCATTATTCATATGGTTGCTCTAGTGTGATGTCTGTCCATCCGGAGGGTGGGGGCTCCGCGCGGGATGCTAGAGTATCACTTACTAATGTAGACGTGGTGTCAAGATTAGATAAGAGTTGCTGGATGTCACCCTTTCCCATGGATTGTGAGATAGCCGGCAGGTGGTGACAGCCCTGTCCGAGCCCTAATAATCCTCCACGTTCGGATTAGGGGGTAGGCGGTACATAAAGCCGCCTAGATGAACGGGCTTCTCCCGTCAGCTAGAGAAGCGGTCTCCCTATTATGTAGTTTAATCTCTGACAATCTAACCATAAGATAGCATAGATATAGCTAGCCTAGCACATCTGACTCTAGCTCTAACTTCTACCTTTCTCCCGGCCTATATCATCTTTTGTTATTTATCTCTGAAGGTAGTTTGTGTGTGTGTCACACTACCTCCTACCATGTTATCTATCTTAATCCTATTTATGCAATTGAATATCCAATCTAGATCAAGTTCATTAACTAGCATATATACTTCCATTCGCCGTTTTTCTTGCGGAAATATAAATGACACCCCGGTATACTCCCGGGTAAAATGCTACAGCAGTATTCCGTGCGGTTGCGGATTTATTCGTGGTTCATGAAATACCTGCCACCCCCTTGGCGTCTGTGGGCGTCATCGCTGCTCGCTCAGTGATGACGTTGGTAGGCGCCAACAATTATTTTTGGTGCCGTTGCCGGGGAAGGCATAGAGTGAAGTTACATAGGCAAAAAGTTATGAACGAAATCGAAATTGGTATTCGCTTGCTAAACAGGTTAACTTGGCTTTGTTTTCTGTTTTTTGTTGATGTGAAAACAGGATAGTGTATGACCGGTTTCGACTTGTCGCAAAATTTCACGCCTAATCCAGAGTCACTTTTGAGAAGAGTTCGTCCTCGTGTCATACCTCCTCGGATCTCACTCTTGGCAGCCGAACCAGTCATTCAAGCTCCGTCAGCTTCTCAAGCTATGGCCCAGAAGACACTCCATGATTACTCCGCCTCGTCTGCTAACCATGTCCCACCGGGCCCGAGGTCAACACGGGAGAATTTCGAAATCAAGACGGGTCTCATTACGAGAGTGCAGGGTATTTCAAATACAAAGTGCTTACCGGTCCTGTTGACTTTTCACACTGTATATATCACTTTCAGTTCCTAAGTGCAGGAGGAATACCACCTAGAATATTCCAACTATAGATAAGTAGACTTGTAGCACACTAGCACCTTGATTTCAGGCTCTCTGCTTGTAAAAGTTTCCCCTCTCACAGACACCACGGCCCAGACTATATATACCTGTGCATTCTTGAACAGGCATGTCACAGGAGACTAGGCTATCTAGGCAAGTTGCTATACTTCCAGAGGAACAGAGAGGGAGCCTACAAATAATAGATGAGGAATTACCTCACCTCCTCCGTACTGGGAATTGGTGTCTTTTCTAACAGAATATAAATATGTGGATGAGCTGATTATTCATAGAGTAGATTATTTAGAGCATATATATTAAACTTTGAAGTGGAAATTTAAGCATAGTTAGCATAATGAAGAGTAGGACATAAAATAACATGTAGCAGTTGAACAATAGCAAGCACAATTACACTGTTCTAATTTCTAAACTCGGCAAACTATGGGGGTTTTTCAACTCAATTACAAGTAAAGAACAGTTATGTATTGTTAAAATAAATAAATAAATAAACTATTTTACAGGCAACAATCACATGCCTGACACACTAAATTTGATACAAGCGTGCATGTAATGTTTTCCAGAACATTGACCACCAACTTTTTTTTGTGTCTGCGTGTGACGATGCGGCACTTTGGGATCTCCTCCACAGTTGCTTTCTACCACTGGTAGCAGGGTTTGCAAAGCACAAAACTAGAGCTAAACTAACAAAACTTACAACTGGAGCGGCTGCAATAAACAACCATCTAGTGCGCCCGCGTCCTCTATCTGGCTGTTGTGCAGCATGGACAGCAAGTTCATCTGTACTGTCCTCTACTTCTGCACCATTTACTGTATGATGTGCTCCTTCAGCTACTACTTCATCAGAAGTTTCTTCAACTATTTCTTGCTGCCGGGTGTGCCCCATACCATGCATGTCCCTTTCATTTATTGCAGCTCGCTTAGCTCTTTCATATTCCGGGTCATCTGTAGGAAGCTCATATCGGCAAACTGGGCAAGTATTCCTAGAGCTAAGCCAGGGCAAGATACATGATGAATGATATAGATGCATGCATGGCAGCTGTTTTGCTCTTGTTCCGATAGGCATAGGGTCTTTGCATACTGCACATGTCTCGTGGCTTGTGGAGAGAATAGTAGATGCAAGATTTTCAATAAAGGATGTGGCTGCAGGTGGAGCTCCTCTTCTTGGATCGTTGTCCTCAGCAAATTGCTCAAGAAGCATTTGAAACTGTCTCGCATCAGCATAGTCACCAGGATTCCCAACAAAATGTCTTCTGATCTGTGGCCCTTCTGATTCTTCCCTCGAATTAGCATTGTGTACTCCTTGACTTCCACCTAATCTCCAAGTCCATATGGAGTCTTCAGAATCCCGCTCGTTCAATCCAATAGGGGCAATATCATGCCAGCGGCCCAGGTGCATGGTTTCAACTGCTTCATTCAAATCAGACTCTTCCAACTGCTCATCGTAATCATCTTCTGGATCATCGGAGTCCCGCTGGTCAATTCCAGCATTCATGGGATCAATATCTGTGTCTGTGTTCATGTAGCTCTCATTGTCTATGAATCACCGATACTTCAAAATGTATGCCGTACCCGTACCCGATACGGCGATACGCCCCGATACGGCCCGATACGCGTATCGGGAAGTATCGAAAAATTATGATTTAAAAATAAAAGATTTAATTCCCGATACTCCGTCCGATACTTCCCGATACTCTGTCCGATACTTTTGGGCCAATAACACCTCATTTGAAAGAGCATCGGGAGCCCATCAACGTAGGCCCATCCTGGTTGAACTAATCATTTAGCTATATTTGGTTGAACTTGAACATTTACTACGTATGTTGGCTCTTTGGAAATGTAATATTTATTATCTATTTCGTTCTTACGAATTATTTGGCAATTTACATTTTTAAAAATATATATACTTGCCGTATCGGCGTATCCTTATTTTTTTGAAAATCGCCGTATCGCCGTATCGCCGTACCCGTACCCGTATTGGCGTATCGCGTATCGGTGATACTTAGCTCATTGTCAAGCAGCATGGTAACGTCTCTGCCCACTACAGTGTGGTTATCAAGAGAAGCATCCGAATCACCACCATAGTCACCAAAACTGATAATTGATTCAATTTCACCGAATACCGAATCGACATAATTGAGACTATCACTCTCATCATCTGAAGTGTGCCATCTTTGGGATCGGTTTGGGGTAGAGGTATAGGATGCCTGCTGGCGCACAACTGTGGGAGAATCAATATCTGCTTCATGGCCTTGTCTTGCTAAGTTGATCAATTGGGAGAACTGCTGTGAGAAAGTGTCCTCAACAGGTCCATGCCTTGTGGCCCTGGATCTTGGCCTTCCTCTTCTTCTTTCTCGATATGTGCTGGTAGTGTTATCTCTATTGTTGTCACTAAGCACAGTAATCTTGCATTCACGGCATATGGCCAAAGCTTCAAAGCTGTCAGTCACATCAGTATCCAGAGTAAAAGGTCTAGTGCAAACTAGGCATTGCACATCGAGTTGCCCTTGATCGCCAGACATGGATATCTTTATCTTGCGGTATTGTACTTGAGCTGAATCGTGTTGGCAGTGTGCCACAGAAAGGAGCAAAAATAAACTCAACTTAAGAGATGAACTGGAGTAAACAGGGGAATCCTGATGGGAACGGCTAGATCAGGTAGTTCGCTCAACACATAAAAACAGTTTTGCCCAGATGTGAACCTGCAAAGGGAACCAAAGCAGCTGGTTTGGTTATTCAGCAAAGAAAGAAGGCATCGAATTGCAAACAGATGATAGCTGTCTAGCTGGATCAGAATGTGATTTAAAATTCATTTCATTCAGCAGACACGCCCACGATAAACCACACTACACAATCGGACCTTTCAACGTTGCAGGAAGAAGTACCACCAAAATAAAGCAAATATTGGACCAGCATAATTCGTCAGTCAAACTCTATGGAAGCTGAGAAGGCCTACGCAATCCGACCAATCAGCTCCATCTAGGAAATGAAACAGCGAAGCATAATAGCGCCCGGCTTTCCACCATCCCTTGAGGTAAAATAGTAAAGCCATGAAGCTTGGAATAATATAGCTTCAGATTGTTTGGTTCCCTCCCCCAAATCGCTGAGCCTCAATAAAATGGACAAATACGGCTCATTTTGCGAGTAACAGGTAGCTGGACACACACCCGATTTGATGGAAGGAGGAGGTGCGGCGGCGGCGGCATTTCTCCCAGCCGCTGGCAACCGCTGACGAGATAAGGCAAGGCACGACGAAGGGGAAGGAAATGACTAAGATGATAGAAAAACCTAGTGCAGTTGGGGAGGCTGCTCACCTTCAACTGCAGTCCACGAGCAAGCAATCGCAAATGGATTCAGCGAAGAGGACGACGCACGGAGCACTGTGTTGTTGGATTGGGGGGAAGAGGTGGGTAGCTGCGAGGTGAGGTTCAGTGTAAACATGAGATTTGTCAAGGCAGCTTTGGCTGCCTTTGAGAGAGGAGGAAGACGACGACGGAGCAACGCCCAAGTTGGGCCAGGCCCGCTCCTTGGGCCCATCTTCTTAAAGCCCAGCCCAGGTTCTCTGCACTGGTCGTCTTCCTTCGCCAAGGTTGGTCGGGTTGATGGTGGGGACGAAGCTATGCATAGCTTCGCTGTCGCCAGCTTTTTCAACTTTTTTTTTCTTCCTTTTCCCTGGAGAACCAGGAGGAGTCGCCAGCTTTTGGGTTGCCATAAGCACCAGCACGGAGGAGGGAAGTCGGCGCCGACGGGTTGCCGATCACACGAAAAAGCCGGTTGCTTGCTTCACTTCTTTGGCGGCGCGGCGCTGTGCTGTGTACAAGACTCCAGACTCCTCCCCTCTCCGATCCCATGGCCTACCGCCGGAAGCAGGGCACCGCCGTCGCTGCTGACGATCGCCGGAGCTCCTACCCCCAGGCACGCACCCCTGCCCGGCTGCCCCTCTCTCTCCCCCCTGCCTACTGAGCCCCACTCCCGTACCATTTCTTGATGATAGCCGATTCGGAATTGCCGCTGCCTGAATCTAATATGATAGAGATTTTTTGTTTCACCTAATCATCTTGCGTTGCCATGACTTACACGGGCAAAATAGCCAAGGAAATGAAAAACGCTTCCTGACTGATCAAGGATCGTCTTCGTACTTATTATCTCTAGTGGAGTTGCAGACTTGCAGTATATCGCCAAATGACTGCACAGATTGACGAGTTCCTAATAGTAAACGCCGTAAATAATCATGACTCTTGTGCCTTATTGGTGACCAGATATGTGTTGACATTTTTTACGGGCCAACACACGATCGCGCTAGATCGCACGGCGCGAAGAGGAGCTCCTTGCAGCACCTCCTGCGTGGAGCGGTCAGACCGGTCAGACCGATCGCCGTGCAGACCGACGACGATCCGACGAACGCTCGCCCGGGAGGGACCCCGTCGGGGCAAGCACGCGTAGGGTTACCCTAGGCTCGGCAGGCCAGTTAGGGTGTCCTCAAACGCCATGGAGACGAGAAAAGAACAGCATGTCGAGGTTGGAAAAGTAGGGTAAAAATGAAAGGTAAAGACCATAAAAGATAAATGTATTTGATTGGTTCGATTGGGTTGGATCGTCAATCGGCCGTGACCCTTTATATTTATAGGGTGGGGTGGATTTATCCCGCAAGAAATCCTGTTTACAGATCTAAATATATGAAAAACCCTAGTTGTACTCGGACTCTACCTGGACCGGTCAGAACGGTCGGACCTACCGGTCAGACCAGTCGGTCCCTGCCGGACAGGCCACAGTGCCTCGACCGGTCAGACCGCTCGGTCAGACCGGTTGGTGCCAATTTTGGCTGTCAACGTATGCCCCTTTGTTTTTTGGTAAAGCTTGCTTGCCAAAAAATATTCTTCTGAACTAAAATTGTCTAAGGGCGACGATTAGCAATGCATTGGCCATATATTATCTTTAAACATGCCTAAATAGCCGAAATAAAAGAACTAGCAAATGTAACAATTTCTAGCTTAAGATCAGCAAACTATTTCGGCTTTATATTCCTTAGCATGTTTAATAACAAAAGTCTTGGGACGGCCAATGCAGCCGATTATACAAATCATAACTCCTTGGTAAAGCATAAAACTGATAGTCATAATATGGCAGCCAAGAATTATGATCAAACCACGGATTAAACACACCTGAATATGCAGTCCATGGTGCGTACATCGATGGGATAAATGATGAAGTCCAATAAGATGACCGATGAAGCTTTCTTGATCTTGGTGGTGAAGAACTCCTTCTTCGTTTGCCTTCCAATTGATTGCTTTGTTTTTGCGCAGATATCTTCTTGTATTTGTCCAGAAACTCCTCAAAAGTCGGCTTGGTCCTATTTTTGCACCACCAGATTTCTTAGGGTCAGACTGGTCTGACGAACCGGTCAGACCGGTCTTGTCAGAACCGATATGATTGCTCTTATCTTGCCCCCCAGCCGAACTTTGAACATTGTTCGACTATATTGTTTGAACCATGATCATCATGGAGGACAATTTCATCAATTGAGTTAACCGATTGTTCTTCAACAACCGGCTTTTCTTTACCTAGTGTCAAATCTGAATTTTTATTTAACCTACCATCCATTTTGACACGGTAGACTTGTTTGATCACCTTATGCTTATTTTTCTGCATAGACCGATCTCTTTGATGAAAACGGTCATTATTTCTAAGTGATGATTCATTAATTACCGGCTCTCTATAAATAACATGATTTTGACCAAAATAACTATGAGAAGCCGGCATCCAAGGATTATAAGACCCTGAGGATCGCATCTCCATTAATATTTCAATGGTGGATGGAATCTGACACTCATTTATCTTTTTGACTCCTTGCTCTGTTGTATGGCAGCGGGACAAGAATAATCTTCTAACTGCTCCGTCGTATTCTTGCTTATACTCCTCAAGTAGCTTATCACGTGCCGCCATATTGCTAGGGTTTGAAAAATCGATCATGATAACCTGATTATCTTCCCCAGCGGAGTCGCCAATTTGTGTTGACGCCTTTTACGGGCCAACACACGATCGCGAGGAGGAGCTCCTTGCAGCACCTCCTGCGTGGAGCGGTCAGACCGGTCAGAGGGACCGGTCAGACCGGTCGCCGTGCAGAACGACAACGATTCGACGAACGCTCGTCCGGGAGGGACCCCGTCAGGGTAAGCGCGCGTAGAGTTGCCCTAGCTCGGCAGGCCAGCTAGGGTGTCCTCAAACGCCATGGAGACGTGAGAAGAACAGCATGTCGAGGTTGGAAAAAGTAGGGTAAAGAGGAAAGGTAAAGACGATAAAAGATAAATGTATTTGATTGGTTCGATTGGGTTGGATCGTCAATCGGCCGTGACCCTTTATATTTATAGGGTGGGGTGGACTTATCCCGTAAGAAATCCTGTTTACAGATCTAAATCTATGAAAAATCCTAATTGTACTCAGACTCTATCTGGACCGGTCAGACCGGTCGGTCTCTGCCGGACAGGCCACAATGCCTCGACCGGTCAGACCGCTCGGTCAGACCGGTTGGTGCCAATTTTGGCTGTCAACAATATGTGCAGTTGCATTGCTTTAATTTTCTTTGATTCTTTGACAACAATAATGATTTTGCCTTTGTAGGCCTCGGCATCATCGTACAGTTACACATCGTTCGAAAGCATAAATGAGCCCAAGTTTGGGTTGTGGAGAACTTTGGCAAGGAAAGCAAAGGGAATTCTCGATGAGGACGGCTTCGCACATAAGTTTGAGGACTTGAGGAAAGAACAAACCCGTAGAAACACCAGCTCATCCACTGGAGATCTGGTGAGGCAGCAACCAGCAAGTGAACTACAGTATATCTGAATATACTGACAGTCGCAAGTGAATCTCTTCTTGTATGGCCTTGTCTCTTTTCAGCAATATTCTAAGCTGCCTTTTTGTTTACATCCCTTGCATTTTTTTTGTAATCGGGCCCCTCAGTCTCGTTGGTCATTTGAAAACCACTGGAAGACAGGAGATGCTGCATCTCGAATTAAGCCAGAGGCTCTTTCTGCTTCTGTGAACCAGCTTAGTGGAAGAATCAGAAATGCTTTTGAAGTATGCCTCTCATTTTTTAAAAAAACTTAGCTTGCCTATGTACAGGCGTACAGCTCTTTTCCTTCAGCCTATTAAGGGCATAAACATCTGGAGTCACTTCCTAAATTAAAGACCTGCTGCTTCCTCTGTAATAGGAAGGACTCACAATTGTGGATAGTAAGACATCCAGTATTATTGAGGAGACTAAGAAAATCCAAATTAGAAAGGAAGCCTACCGGCTCAAGTTCTTATGTGCCGAATTCCGTCGCGGATACATTCGGCCCTCCTAATGACTCATTCAACCAAGCTGAATCTGCAGCCCGGGAGACAACTGAAATCATCTCGCGACGTAAGGTGCCACATGCTTATATATCTTGTTGGAAAATATGTTGTTTTATCTTCTTAAATTGTCGCATCTAAGTATAGGTTTTATGATTTCAGGATTTATGTACAGCATTAATTCTCAGTATACATAAACGAAGACATATGGATATTTGCTATTCTGTTGAGAGAGATTTCTAGTTCAGTTGCCCTCTACTAAGTGACAAGTTCTGCTTATATTTGCCTAGTGGTTGAGAATTAATAGATATGTTATTTCAAACAATAAAAGAATTAACAGAGATAGCGCTGAAGTTGCCTCGTGTTATACATTTTTCTAGTGTAATCAAGTATTCTGACCATACAGTTGGCGTTGTCAGCACATTTCTCTGGTTACACTGAACTGTCAGAATAGCTTTTTCCACACAAGATTAAATTTTGGTTGAAAATAATCAGTTTTCTCCTTTTCACCATCGTTATATCAATGCTTCGGATAGTGAGTATATGATTTTTTTTGTTACAGTACATGCCTGTGATGATGCCTTTCTCTTGCCCATGTAATTTATTTTTTCAGGTTGCCAATGCAATGGCTGCTAAAGCAAAACTTCTACTCCGTTAAATCCGTTAAAGCCGATCTAGCTTTTGCAAAGCAGAGATGTGCTCAGCTAGAAGAAGAGAACAAGATGTTGCGAGAAACAAAGCAGAAAGGGAGCAAAACTGAAGAGGACGATGACTTGGTCCTCTTTTTTCTGAACCATTTAGCCGCTTAAACTTTTTGTTTTTGTTTTGAAATTTTCGTAATGATTTACGTACAGTTTGATTTTTCATTACACTAAGAGTACCGAATCAGTGATAAACTGATAACTCATCATAAAACTCATATCAGCGATTCTTGAAAATCAATAATATAAATTGTAGTTAATGATCGTTAGATTTCTGAACATTTGCATCAAATGTTTGACTTTCAGTAAATTGTACCTTTTGGTGATACGAAGTCGAGGCAATTGTCTCATTTTTATTTTTACGTGACAATGTATTTGCTTTACTTCAAATAAGTTACTAACTGTTGGTACTGCCTAATTAAATGATTCTAAACTTATCCATTTCAAGATATACTGAAATACTAGTCTCTGAAACTGAAACAGATTCGTGTGCAACTGGAGACATTACTGGCGGAGAAATCAAGGCTAGCAATGGAAAATTCGACATATGCCCGCGAGAATCGCTTCTTGCGTGAGATTGTAGATTTTCATCAATTCACCACCCACGACGTTGTCTCCTTGGATGACGGAGACATGGAAGACGATGACCCGGAAGAAGACCGCAACCTGATGGACGCTGAAAACATGTTGCTACCTGTGGTTGAAGAAAACTCAGGAGATGATGAGGAACAACAGATGTCACCTGTTCCCTCGAGGCCAGAGTCACCAAATCTCAGCTTGGCAGAAGAATCATCCCCGAAATGCAGCAATTCGCAAAGTGCTGCTGATTCACCAAACATTGCCTCGGAGCCAAATGCATCGGCATCTGAAGCAGCTTGACGCACGTGACTTGACGGGTTGTTCGGGGATTATTTCAGCTGGTTTGGTTGCGCTCTTGTGATTTGTGTGCATAAAATTTTGTCGATTCTTTCCCCCACATTGGTTTGCAGTTGTATGTAGCATGTGTATAGTTACAACAGGTTTCTGCATTTTGTATAAAGTATATATAAGATTGGTTTCCATGCGGGGTTTTGATGAAAAAAATCGGCTCGTGTGGTTTGGGAGAGTTGTAATAATGCATCTAGTTACTGGTGAATTTGGCTGGTGTGAATAGGCAAAATGAAAACTACAGCATTTGGTTTGAAGAGTGAGATTTGACTGGTGGTGTACATGACATATCCATCTCCCAGTCCCATGCATGGAATACAAAACCGCTCGATAATCGCGATTATCGGTGAAATTTATCGTTACCGATGCTAGCTGAAAACGTGAACCGACAGGAATTTTGGTAGATTTCAATGAAAAATTCAAAAATTTTAAAAAATTCATAAAAAGTAGAGAACTTATTTTTATAAAAAACTAGACCTTCTCTTGATTCCAGAGTGTTGTCACATGTTGAAAGCAACAATTGTTTGCTTAGGGAAAAAATATTTTTGTGCGATTAAGGCCGATAATCGATATATATGCGGCGATTATCGATGATGCTGCAGCTGGGAGCGAGGGAGTTGTGATCGTGGCGTCGATAATCGAGGTAAATCGTTGATTATCGATTTGTATCGGATGATTTTCAGTTCAGGTCAGCTTCTTTTGTATTTCTACTCACCGATTTGGCCAAATATACTACATTGGTATACAATATTCCTTGGATGGTTGGTTGTATCACAGATCTAAAATCTAGGCTACAGTTTTAAATATTAGTCCCGGAGAAAAGTTTATTGTTGTACAATATGCTATGTTAAATAGGAAAACAAGGTGCATGCCTTTACTTTATATTGTATGCCTAAATGGTACAAATTAAGAGCGAGTATCATTTATTCGTAGCATAATTTTGACACAGACATGATTCGATTTCCCTCTTGCAGGTGAATGTCTGATAATCAGGACTTAGTTTGGGAACATGGAGAGAAATTGGCATTGGCTTCAAGTGCAAAATTGTGCATATATGTGTAATTTATCTAATATAATACAATACATAACCTAAAAAATTAAATGCTATCAAACCTTTATATTTTTTCCACTGCCAAAACATATTTTCAGTAGGCGAAGCGATAAATCGTTCGGTTTGCATCGATTATCGACGATAAATTGTCGATTTTCGTTTTTTTGAATTTGGGTCCCTTTACCGATCGGTTTTGGCGATTTTTCACCGACTTTCAACCGATTATCGTTACCGGAGCTCACTGATAAATGCTGTATCGCCGGTAATGTAATCCTTGGTCCCATGGCGAGACAGGACGGGGGGATCTGAACTTATGAAGCCCCATGTTCATTGTACATACATCCATTCTCGGGATGTTGCGTTAAACCAGACCGGTGAATTTCTTGTCGCTCTGCTGCATTCAGAGTCAGGCTTTGTTTAGTTCCCACCCCATAAACCCCGTAAACGTAAAAAAGCCGTCACATCGAATGTTTCGACACATGCATGGAGTACTATATGAAGTCTATTTATAAAACTTTTTGCATAGATGGGCTGTAATTCGCGAGACGAATCTAATGAGTCTACTTAATCCATGTTTTACAACAGTGATGCTACAGTTTTGTAAATAGACTTCATTTAGTACTTCAAATTAGCAAGATTCCAACACAAAAAGTTTTTGCGTTTCATAAACAGACCCTCGTACGAAAAAAAACAATCGATGGCTGATGGATGGGGATGGAGATGCGATCAAATGGAAGCAAAGGCACCGACCGATGGTCGCTCTGCTGCTGCTGCCGCGCCGTGCGGTGTGCGCCTAGATACCATGGTGAGGTGGAGTCCATGTTAAGCGCCGGGAGACACTTGATCATGGAAGAGAGGCCGTACGTCCACTCTACATAGAAATCTAGCTTGTTTAATTTCATATTCTTTTTTTTTCGAAGCGGGAAGTCAAATTTCGTATGTATATACAAGCAAAATCACTGCAGGGTACTAGTACTTTTGGATCTTGTGTGTTCATGTAGCAAGTTTCTCAGTCTCACTATACATACTTAATAAAAGGTTTCTATTTTAGTAGTACTTTGGCGTAGGAAATGGAACTTTTTATCATGGCATCCATCGATGTATTATTCGTATAATACAAAGTAACGGCGCCAGCTACGTACAAGGCCGTTGGCTGCATGCACGGCAAATAATAGTAGAAAGGAACTTTACACCGATGTTATTATCGATGGTGTACATTCATCGTGTGTTTGGTTGAAGGGTAGGGTCCAACCCGGATGGGTTGCACCCCTTTTTCTGATATTTGGATGGAGGTTGGAGGGAGTTGGGTCCGACCCGGAGGGGAATATTCGGCTTAGATCCGGGTCGGACTCGTCCGCCAAAATCCAGCGGATGAGTCCAACCCCCGTTTCCTCCGTCTGGGTTCCGTCTTCACTCTTCACCGCGGGCGACGGGCGGACGACTGGGCGACGCCGGGGCGACGGCCACGGCGACGGCGAAGGCGACGGGCGGAGGAGGCCGGGGCGACGTCGACGGGCGGCGGAGGCCGGGGCCACGGCGGCGGGGCGGGCCGCGGCGGCGGGCGGAGGAGGCGGGCCGGCCGCGGCGGAGGGCGGAGGAGGCGGGCCGGCCCCGGCGGCGGGCGGAGGATGCTGGGCCGGCCCCGGCGGCGGGCGGAGGAGGAGGCGGGGCCGGCCACGGCGACGGCGGGCGGAGGCCATGGCGGGCGGAGGAGGCCGGGGCCGGCGAGCGCCGCGGGGCAAGGCAGACGAGGCTGCGGCCGGCGGCCAGATTTGGTGAAGGCGGAGGAGACCGGGGTGGAGGAGGCCGGTGGCGGGCAGGCAAGGTGGCCGGCGGGCGCTGGCCGTTGTGGAGGTGGCGCGGCTCACCGGGTATCGCCCCCCTAGCCCCTCCCTCGTATATATAGGGCGTACTAATGGGCTTTTATCTCATAGGCCCATTAGTAACCCTAATCTCTCTTGGATCAATATCCTTTTGGGCCTTTAAACCGTATTGTGATGATGGGCTCTTGGGCTATATCACCAACAATCTCCCACTTGCACTAGAGACAATCATACATGCAAGCTTTCCAACATTCCAAACCCCTTAAGTGTGTGACCCGTTAGGTTCATGTGTAGGTGGTCGTGATCGGAAATCATTTCCAAATCACAAGTCAATAGCGGCACCTAGCAGGGCATAGTGACTCACAAATACACATAAAGATCATATCGGCCGAACCTTAGATATACTCATACACCGATCCCTTTGCCACACGATACCAGTCAAGCTCAAAGCGAGATGCGTACCACCTTTGTGATAGCTCGACCATTCTCTCGATCTAATAGTGGATTCTATTCATAACTAACATTTAGTCATCATGATTAACTCTTTAATCACTTTGGCATGGCCATGCACTTTCAAATCCAACTATCTCGAGGGGCCCAGAGATATCTCTCCCGTTATCTAGGAGGGGCAAATTCCATCTTGATCCGCTCACATCCCGTTCCATGTTTCATGACACACCTGTAAGCTACTTTTGTAACTACCCAGTCACGGAGTAGCGTTTAGTAGCCCCAAGATGCACCATTACACACAGTGAGAAACAATGGCGATCTCAGGTCTAAGGATCCAGTAGGTATAACACTCAAGAACAACTGATGGCACATACAAAATAACAATCCCAATATTGTCTTGGAGTGGGTCAATCCAACACCATGTTCACCAACATGTGTCCACATCATTAATCCGATATCTCCATATCCATGATCCGTGAAACATGATCATCAATTAATGCATGTGCTAGTCTCAACGTCGTTGTTGTCCCACACAACGACATAAACTAGGGATAATTTAGAATCATATCATTGTCAACAAAGAGTTTCACGAACAAGTCACATACTTGATAATCAATGTAAAAATAATCATCCATGGAACAAATAACAATTATTTATCATTACATAAACATACTCATGACACAAAAATCTCTCACGCACACTAGAATCACTGATGTAAGTATCTAATACCCATAGATCTCATGTGCGCCTCATGCTTTGGTTGTGGGAGAGGCTTCGTCAACGGATCAGCAACATTTGAATCCGTGTGCACCTTACAAACCTTCACATCACCTCTCTCAACAAAGTTACGGATGAGGTGATACTTCCGCAGTATATGTCTGGACTTCTTAGTTGTTCTAGGCTCCTTTGCTAGTGCAACGGCACCACTATTATCACAATAGAGGTCTACTGGACTGGACGCACTAGGAACAACACCCAAGTCAGAAACAAACTTTCTGGTCCAAACAGCTTCTTTAGCAGCTTCGGAAGTTGCAATATACTCGGCCTCTGTCGTCGAATCAGCCACCGTATCTTGCTTGGAACTCTTCCAGCTCACTGCCCCACCATTGAGGCAGAAAACAAAACCAGATTGCGATTTGGAGTCATCTTTGTCTGTTTGAAAACTAGCATCGGTGTAACCCTTTACAAGGAACTCATCTTCGCCTCCAAATATTAGGAACATATCCTTAGTTCTTCTTAAGTACTTAAGGATACTCTTTACAATTGTCCAGTGAGCTTCACCGAAATCTGACTGATACCTGCTCGTAACACTTAGAGCAAAGAAAATATCTGGGCGCGTGCAAAGCATAGCATACATGATCGACCCTATAGCTGAAGCATAAGGAATCGTACTCATCCTCTTTTGCTCATCAGGTGTCGTAGCACATTGACTCTTGCTTAGAGCAATGTCATATGACATTGGCAAGAAACCTTTCTTGGAATCTTGCATATTGAACCGATTCAATATCTTGTCAATGTACGTGTCTTGGCTTAATCCAATTAGCCTTTTTGATCTATCTCTATAGATCCTAATACCCAGAATATAAGCCGCCTCTCCTAAATCCTTTATCGAAAAACTCTTTTTCAATGAGGTTTTAACGGCTTCAAGCATTGGAATATCATTTCCGATCAGTAATATGTCATCCACATATAGGACCAGAAACACAAGTGCGCTCCCACTAGCCTTTTTGTAAACACAAGGCTCATCTTCATTCTTGATGAAGCCAAACCCTTTAACTACTTCATCAAAATGAATATTCCAACTCCGAGATGCTTGCTTCAATCCATAGATGGACCTCTGAAGCTTACATATGTTCCCAGCATTTTTAGGATCGACAAAACCTTCAGGCTGTGTCATATACACATCCTCACTTAGATGTCCATTAAGGAAAGCGGTTTTGACATCCATTTGCCATATCTCATAGTCATAATATGCGGCAATTGCTAGGAGAATCCGAACAGACTTTAGCATTGCGACGGGCGAAAAGGTTTCCTCATAGTCAACACCTTGAATTTGTCGAAAACCTTTCGCCACCAATCGTGCCTTATAGATGTGAATATTTCCATCCATGTCTAATTTTTTCTTAAAAATCCACTTACAGTCGACAGGTCTCACACTGTCAATTTGATCGACCAAGTTCCAAACTTGATTATCATGCATGGATTTTAACTCGGATTCCATGGCTTCAAGCCATTTGTCGGAGTCGGGTCCCATTATTGCTTCTTTGTAGGTCAAGGGCTCATCATTTTCCATCAATAATACGTGGCGCTCCTCCGTAATAAGGAGGTTGAGCTTGTCAGTAGCGCGACGTACCCTTATAGACCTTCGTGGGGCTGGTGCCTCAACTACGGGTTGTGCAACATCTTGCACATCCCGTGGATGTTCAGTGGGTGCTGAAACAGTTTCGGGTGTTTTCTGAATTTCTTCAAGTTGCACCTTGCTCCCACTAAATCCTTTTGAGAGAAACTCCTTTTCTAAGAAAACACCATTACGAGCGACAAACACTTTGCCTTCTGTCTTATTGTAAAAATAATATCCTTTGGTTTCCCTAGGATACCCCACAAAGAAGCATTTGTCTGACTTTGGAGTGAGCTTATCTGACATCAAACGTTTGACATAAGCCTCACATCCCCAAACTTTGAGAAAAGATAATCCGGGATGCTTCCCAGTCCATATCTCATATGGTGTCTTCTCAACAGACTTACTTGGAACCCTATTCAGTGTGAACGCAGCAGTTTCAAGAGCATAACCCCAAAATGACAATGGAAGAGCTTGGCTCATCATGGACCTAACCATGTCCAACAAGGTTCGGTTCCTCCGTTCGGATACCCCATTCCATTGAGGCGTTCCGGGCGGAGTTAGCTGTGGAATAATTCCACATTGCTTCAAATGATCACCAAATTCAAGGCTCAAATATTCTCCTCCACGATCAGATCGCAGAAATTTAATTGTCTTGCCTAATTGATTTTGTACTTCATTCTGAAATTCTTTGAACTTTTCAAATGATTCAGACTTGTGCCTCATTAAGTAGATATAGCCATATCTACTAAAGTCATCAGTGAAAGTAATGAAGTACTGAAAACCACCTCTGGCTATTGAGCTCATTGGTCCACATACATCGGTATGTACAAGTCCCAACAAGTCACTCGCCCTTTCACTATGACCAGCGAAAGGCGCTTTGGTCATCTTTCCAAGCAAACAAGACGCACATGTGTCAAATGATTCAAAATCAAATGAGCTTAACAATCCATCTTTATGGAGTTGTTCAATGCGCTTCTCATTTATATGACCTAAGCGACAATGCCAAATAAAAGTGGGATTCAAATCATTTGGTCTAAGCCTCTTAGTATTAATGTTACACACAAATTTATCCTCAAGATCAAGAACATATAATCCATTCACCAATGGACAATGAGCATAAAAAATACCATTGCAAAAAATAGAACAACGTTTGTTCTCTATTACAATCTTAAAATCACCAACTTCTTCCAAACATGAAGAAGAAATAATATTCTTGCTCAAAGCAGGAATGCAATAACAATTATTTAATTCCAAAACTAATCCGGAGGGTAGAGACAAGTGGTAGGTGCCGACTGCCAACACCGCAACCTTTGCGCTGTTGCCGACACGAATGTCCAACTCGCCTCTTGCAAATCTTCTAGTCTCACTTAGACCCTGCAATGATTTGCAAGTGTGAATCATCGATCCAGTATCAAATACCCATGATTCACTAATAGATAATGCAATATTTATTTCTATAACATTTATACCTGAAGTGGAAGTCTCACTTCCCTTCTTCTTCTTCTTTTCTTCCAAGTACTTCTTGCAGTTCCTAGACCAATGTCCCTTTTCATGACAGTGGAAGCATTCATCCTCAGAAGTAGGGCCAGATTTGGCCTTAGGTGCTGGTTTTAGCTTAGAACCCGAGGACTCACCACCGGAACTCTTTTCCTTGCCTTTACCTTTGGGATTAGGAGGCGTCCAATGCTTCCTCTTTTTGTTCCCCTTCTGAATCATCATCACATGATTGGGATTCTTCTTAATGCTCTCCTCTGCTGTCTTTAGCATCCCATGCAACTCACTCCATGTTTTATCCAAGCCATTCATCTGAAAGTTCATGATAAAAGGCTCATAGCTCGCCGGGAGCGACTGGAGAATAACATCAGTAGCCAAGTCTTGGTGAAGTTCAGAACCAAGTCTGTCCAAAGTCTCAATGTAACCAATCATTTTGATCACATGAGGACTGACCGGGCTACCTTCTGCTAGCTTGCACGCAAACAAGGACTTTGAGATATTGAACCTCTCAGTCCTGGCTTGGTTCTGAAACATCCCACGCAGCCCCTCGATCATGGTATGAGCATCCGCATGCTCATACTGCTTCTGCAGATCAGGGGACATGGTGGCGAGCATCAGACAGCTGACATCAAGTGAGTCATTGTAGTGCTTCTCATAAGCTCTACGATCATCAGCAGTTGCATTGTCAGGGAGATCATCAGGATATGGCTGCTCAAGAACATACTCCTTTTTCTCTTGCCTGAGAACAATTCTCAGGTTGCGGTACCAATCAATAAAGTTTGTTCCATTCAACTTTTCTTTCTCAAGAACAGAACGCAAATTGAAAGAGGAATTGTTACTGGCAGACATGATCTACAACATTAAAGTAAAGCAAGATTTCAGCACTAAGTTTATGTAAAAGACTTTCATTAACTGATTTAACAAAAGACAACCTACTATATCAAAGTCATCTTCCCTCTAATGACATATAGTGGTTCAAGATCCATAATCACTAAAATCCTAGTGAGCTTTAGCATCACGGCTAGAAAAGTAGTGATACAGGTAAGCATCAAATTACTAATCACATCTTTATGCGACTCTTGTTTGTTGGGTGGCATCCAATGCCCCGGCCCCAACCCTATGCCTTAAAGCCCAAAACTGTTTTGATAGCTTTGCTGAGTAAACCAATACTATGCTTGTGAATGTCCGACATCCACCCTATACAAAAGTGATAGCTGAGGGTACTCTACTTTGGTAAACCTACCACACAACGATCAAAATTTATAGGTGCAGCTATTGGTAAAAGGCATCAAAAACTCAACCTTTTCTGAGGGAAGCTATTCTATCATGATTAAAGCATCCACCATATGTAAAAGCATGAAAGAATAGTATGACAGGAAAATAAACATCACAGACATATAATCATATTATATTGTGAATAGTATGGCCTCTTGCATCACAATGGGCTCCATCGCCATGGCTCCAAGGTGACCTCCATTGCCATCCGTCCTGTCTTGTGGTGATCATCATCGCCATCATGATTGAAGCCTCCATGAAAAGATACTAAGCTACTACATCTAATAGCTAGTGAAATAATTACATGAGGATTCAAACATCACAAGTCGACACGCAGGTCGTTATACAATAATGGTGCAACCTCAACCCGGTTGTGTTAACTTGCGACACGCAGGCCGCACAAATCATCACATACATCATCACATGACATTGAGGCCATACCATTCACATCACACCCTGCAAAAACAAGTTAGGCGTACGACGTGTTCTACCAAAGTAGTGCTTGGGAAGCCGCTACAGCGAGAAAGCAACGTGTTCTACCAACACACACGAATGCGCACGATGTGTAGGAAAACGGGTAGGCTACGCTAGCATCACTACCGCATATACCCAAGATACTTGCGAGTAGAAGATCATAGATCGTTACCACTAGACGCGCAGCGCAGCGGAAGAAGTCGCGCGTCGATGTAGAGGAAGTAGTCGATCACGTCCCACTAACCGAGCTCCTCGTATTTGATCCCAGCAGCCGATCAGTGCAGCAGTCGTAGCAGCGCCTCCACGGAGTCCACACGTACGTGTATGAAACGCCGGGCGTCGGTGTGCTACACCGCACGCACGGCAAGGGCGGCTGCCGAGAGAGAGAGGGAGGGGCGGCGGCTAGGAGGTGGCGCGGCTCACCGGGTATCGCCCCCCTAGCCACTCCCTCGTATATATAGGGTGTACTGATGGGCTTCTATCTCATGGGCCCATTAGTAACCCTAATCCCTCTTGGATCAATATCCTTTTGGGCCTTTAAATCGTATTGTGATGATGGGCTCTTGGGCATATCACCAACACGATGCCCAGCGAGCGACGGCACAGGTGCGGCGCCGATGCTCAGGGCGGTCAGACCGGTCGCCGGGGTGAGACGGCGAGATCCGACGAACGCTCGCCCGGGAGGGACCCCGTCAGGGCAGGCGCACATAGGGTTGTTCTACGATCGGCAGGCCACCTAGAACGCCTTCAGACGTCGCGGAGACGAAGGAAGAACAACAGAAAAGGGTTGGAAGGAGCTAGGGTTTGGACATAAAAATAAAAACAATAAACATAAAGAAAAATAATGTATTGATGTGTTTTTTGATCGATTGGATGTCTCAATCGGCCGTGGCCCTTTATATTTATAGGGTGGGTGGACTTGTCCCGCAAGAAATCCTATTACAAGATCTAAATCTATGAAAATCTCAGTTGTACTCAGACTCTGCTTGGACCGGTCAGACCGGTCTGTTCCTGCAGGATCGGCTACATCGTCATAGACCGGTCAGACCGCCTGAGGCGACCGGTCAGACCGGTTGGTCTAGTCTGCTGCCAATTTTGGTCGTCAACATATGCCCCCCTGTTCTTTGGCAAAGCTTGCATGCCAAATAACACCCTTCTGGACCAAAATTGTCTAAAGGCGATGATCAACGATACATCGGCCATTTTTTGTGCTAAGGGCAATAAAAAATATCGGCCATGTCTTGCTTTTCTTCAAGTTGATGATGAATCAATTTGCTTTGGTCTCCAAACTTTCTTCATGGCTATTGGCTTTGTTGGCTTGACCTCCACTTCTTGCCCCATCATTTCTTGTTTGCGTAAACGTTGCAGTCTTTGCTTTTGGGTACGAGACAAGCCTGAGGGACACCACCTCGGCTGTAAATATTTTGAATCTTGTCTTACGTCTTCTTTGCTGCAATTAAAGTCTCTTTTGACCAGATCATTGCTAGCAACAATCGGTCTTTGTGGTGAAGCATAATTTGGATACATAGGAGGAAATTGAATATAATATGATTGCATATGCATCCTACTATAATCCATAGGCGTATAAAAATAAGGATGAAACCAAGGAGTAAATGGCCCATAACAATTATTTTGATGTGAACAACAAACCGATTGCTCTTGAAGTTTTAACGATAAGCTCACATCCTTAGCTTCATCTGATCGCTTCTCCTTCTTCTGAATAACTTCTTGCTTCTCATACTTAGCCAAGAGTTCTTTAAAACTCGGCCTTGTCTTGTTTCTGGAGAAAATCCCAGATTCTCTGCACGCACCGGTCAGACCGGTCTTCGTACTGGTCAAACTGGTCGTACCGGTCAGACCGCCTCTGGAACCAGTCAGACCGGTAGACTTGTTGTCGGTCTTCCTTTTGTCTTGCCCCCGAGCATTGAAGGATCTCGAGAGGTTTTGTTCTATTGCATCTTCTTCTCAGGTCTCTCTTCTCCAATCATCACGTTTTTTCCTTTTGTTGATTCGGCTTGATTCGGCCGAATTAAAACTTTGGGATTTTTCAACTCAACCACATGTGTACGCATTGGAAAAGGATTTTGATCGACTTGCATTCCGGAAATAACTAATCGTCCTTCGTCTATGGCCGATTGTATTTGTCTACGAAGAACATTGCAATCATTTGTAGCATGAGAGAAGGTATTATGCAATTTACAATAAGCACGCCTCTTCAACTCATCTACCGATGGAATAGTGTGAGAGAACTTAATCTTTCCAAGCCTTGCCAATTCATCAAAGATTCTATCACACTTAGACACATCGAAAGTGTATTTAACTTCATCATGCCGATTTTTTTGGAATCGGCTTTAAAGAAGTACAAGTGCTAGGTTTATCGCTAGGTGACCACACAAATTCAGCAGCATAAACCTCACTATTCTCATCGTCTAAAGAATCACCAAGAATCATATGCATACCAAGACGATCAGATTTACACTTAGACTCTTTGCTTCGGCTTTCTTGAGCCAAAGCCCTCTGCAACACTTGATTAACAGTTAGAAACTCATATCCTTCTAATTTTTCTTTAATATGAGATCTCAAACCATTAAGAGCTAATTCGGCAAGATCATTTTCAGAAATAACCAAGCTATAACATTGGTTTTTTGTATCTCTAAATCTTCTAATAAATTCAGTAACAGACTCATCATGCTTTTGCTTAACCGATGTTAAATGACATAGCCTCAACTCATTTTCACCATTATAAAAATGATCATGAAATTTACGCTCCAATTGAGACCAAGTTTGCATAGAATTAGGAGCTAATGCCGAAAACCATGAAGAAGCAGTGCCAGATAAAGACAAAGAGAATATTCTAATTTTTAAATGATCAAGACTCCCATAAATTCCCATTTGTGCATTAAACTGACTAACATGCTCCCATGTAGTTCTACTATCCTCTCTAGTGAATTTAATAAATTCTTGTACTCTAAAATTCTGAGGATATGGAATAGAATCAAAACTTTCAGGATAAGGCTTTTGACAGACTAGAGTTTTGTCCTTCAATTCTACGCCGAAAGTTTCTTTAAACATAATAGCCAAATTTTTCTTATGCTTCTCATGTATTTGATTAAAATAAGAATCATTTGGCCTTTGAACATTGGCATTAGAGATATTCGGCACATGCGGTATATGATTTGGTTGTGTATATGGTATTTGCTGCAAATGTCCATTATTTGGCATTGTACCATATGAATAACCTGAACCCTGAGGAGGCATAGTGTATGAATTATTCATTCGGCTAAAGCTAGCCGAAACATAAGGTACACTAGTAATTGGTTTAGGAGACAATGGATATGCAACTAAAGCTATAGAACCGGTCGGACCGGTTGGAACCGGTCCTCCATGACCGGTCTGATCGGTCTGCGAGACCAGTCTGACCGCTCAATGCGCGTGATACTGCTCTGGAGTTCTCTGACCATAAAAATTCATCGGCATGCCGTATTGGGGCGTATGTGCTACCGATGATTCAAGATGCATAGTATTAAGATAAAAAGTGCCATCAATATTAGGTCTAGGAATACCACTATCATCAATCAAAGGTTGCTTGCCTAATGATTTATCAATCATATTTTGAACAGTAGCAAGAATCTTTTCTTGACCACTAACCACCAATTGACTAATTTGCTCCAAAGTAATGGGTGATGTTGTAGCACTTACATTGGTGTTAGATTTGGCCTGCTCCTCCTCGTCTGAAAGAATGACCACCTCCTTGTCTTTGGAGACATCACCCTTCCGATTCTTGGAGAAGTGAGACAAGAACCACCGACGCTTTTCTTCGATTTCTTTTTCTTTGCGCCGTGTGTTCTCCTCTTCGCACTCCTTGATGAAGGTTTCATAAACTTGATGATCCTCGGGCGGCAACTCATCAACAGACGGCCTGCTGATATTATTTACGTTGATCTCACCGGGATCCGACAGCTTCACCATGGTAGTATATGGAGTAGATTAGATCGGTTTTACAACCAAGATCTTTCTTCCCCAGCGGAGTCGCCAAAATTGTGTTGGCGCAGATTTATGACCAACACACATGAATGCGCACGATGCCCAGCGACCGACGACACAGGTGCGGCGCCGATGCTTAGGGCGGTCAGACCGGTCAAATAGACTGGTCAGAGCTGTCGCCGGGGTGAGACGGCGAGATCCGACAAACGCTCGCCCGGGAGGGACCCCGTCAGGGCAGGCGCACGTAGGGTTGTTCTAGGATCGGCAGGCCATCTAGAACGCCTTCAGATGTCGCAGAGACGAAGGAAGAACAGTAGAAAAGGGTTGGAAGGAGCTAGGGTTTGGAGATAAAAATAGAAATAATAAACATAAAGAAAAATAATGTATTGATGTGTTTTTTGATCGATTGGATGTCTCAATCGGCCGTGGCCCTTTATATTTATAGGGTGGATGGACTTATCCCGCAAGAAATCCTATTAAAAGATCTAAATCTATGAAAATCTCTAGTTGTACTCGGACTCTGCTTGGACCGGCCAGACCGGTCGGCTCCTGTCGGATCGGCTACATGGTCACAGACCGGTCAGACCGCCTGAGGCGACCGGTCAGACCGGTTGGTCTAGTCTGCTACCAATTTTGGTCGTAACACACATAGTCCACACCAACCAGCAGTAGCAAGCTCGACTCCCTCTTCTCCCTCTGCTGCTTTTCCCCTCGGCGTGGCCCGCAGTCAGCAACGCGTTCAGCGGCCAGGCTATGGAGCTAGACAGCACGGCAAGCAGACGCGGCCAGGCTCTCCGGTGGCTGCTCGGCTCTGAGCCGCCACTGCTATGGGCGTCTTGATCTGCGCCTGCCTGCTCCAGCTGCTGCTCCTAGGCGCTTCTGGGTGGCGGCTGTGACACCTTAGGTGTCTGCACAGTAGTTGTGTATCTATTACATGCATCATATGCTTGAATTGCTTGAAAAAGGATCTTTTTGTAAATATAAAAGGTTATATGTGTAATTATGATTTTATGCAAGGTCCTTTTTGTAGTTTTATTTGAATGGGATGGGTAATTATAGCTTTTGTGGAGTGTGTTTTTGCAAAATGTAGTGTAATCATTGCATGGCAGGAAAATTTTCAATTCAGCCTAAGTTTAAAGTGAATTTGCATTGAAAAAGACAAAATTCCCTAGAATTTAAAATCCCTCCTATGTTTTAAAAAATAGCTATTGAATCTTTGATCAAATAAATTTTTGCACAACATCAAAGTTGTAGATCTTGAAAAGTTGAACAACTTTCATGTTGGGCACTTTTTCATTTGAGCCCTAGATTAAAAGTTATCCTTGTTTTACAGTTTGGTCCCTAGAATTTTTAGAAATTGCAAAACAGCCTGTTTTCCCCTTCCTCCTGCTTGCTTGCTCTGCTTCACGGCGCCGCCCATTAGCGCCGCCCGCCCACCGTGGAGGGCCAGCCCGGGCCACCTCCTGCCTGGTAGCTTCCACGCGTCGCGCCTGGGCATTCCACCGCCCTCCTTTCCTCGCGCTGGTGCCCTCTCCCTTCGCCACGCCGCCAGAACCGCCCGTGCGGCCGCCACCTCGCCATCGCCGTGGCCCGGCCAAGACAGAGCCCGCCGCTTTCTCCTCGCGCGCGCACGAGCAATACAAGAACCCCAGAAACCCATTCCACTCACTCTTTCGCTCATTCCTCGCTCCCACGCCCCAGAACGCCGCCGCCGCTCCACCCGCAACGCCGGCAAGCTCACCCTCGCCGTCGACCCGCCATTCCAGAGCAGCTCCACCCGCGCTGACCCCCTAGCGACCTCCGCTGTGAGCCCGCGCAGCTCCCCGACCCGGATTGCCCCTCTTTCCCTCACCGGAGCACCCTAGCCGCTGTTAAACCTCCGCCGCCGCTGCCCTACTCCGTCGAGCCGCCGCCCTACTCCGTCGAGCTGCCGGCTCCGAGCACCTCCCCGCACCCCAAGACCACCCAGAGGGGCGCCTTGACCCGGTGAAGCTCCCACTCCTCTTTCCCCTCGCCGGGATTTGGCTGGTCAACGCCACGCCCCCTCTCTGACCATCGGCCAGGGACCTCGGGTTGAGAAGAAATGAAAACCCGGGGGGTTATTTGAATAGCTTGTGACTCATATGAATAGTAGTAGCAAGGGCTTATTTGTTATTTCTAGCTGTAAACTTTGAAATTCAATAGAAATTCGTAGAAAATTCGTAAAATAGAAAATCTAGTTGTTCTGGAATCCTTGTGTAAAGTTCTATGCAGTAGAATCAAAATATGATAGATGTTTGTTGAAAGTTTTTGCTGTACAAATTGATTTGTGTCACTAGGTAAATAAAGACTAGTTGTTTTATCTTTTTCTTAACTGATGATTGAAGCCATGACTTGCAGTGAAATTTTTATGGTGGTTTGTTCATGTGACACTTTCTATAAAAACTTCGTGGTCAGATCTCATGTGTAGCTATTTCTTTGATTTAATCTTTGTTTAGTAGACTTTAATTATGATAAATAGTTTATGTTGATGTTAAATCATGAAAATATTTACGAGTGTTCTTTTTGAATGGTTTATCTTGTACATGAGGTTTGAGACCCAGTTCATGACTAGAACAGGAGCTAAAAATGAATCTTGTTAAGTTGATGTCTGTTTTGTTTATTTTCTCAGAATTAATTCTTTGTAGATAAAATCTTGAAAAATTCAAAGTAGCTAAATCATCTCTGTGTCTACCTACTGTTAAATTTTGAGATTCTGTTTTGCTACGGTTTAATCTGTATAATTCAATCTTGTTCTAGGTGTTGTCTGAATGAATGAATTGTTCTGAATAAATTGCTACATATTTTGGCATGAAATTTACAGGATAGCTTAGTCTGTTCGTTTTATGTTTAGTGTAATTTTTGCTAAATTTATTACTGTTTGTGCTCTGAGTTGTTTTTTTAGCAAACCATAGTTTACTTGTTATAGGAAACCACTATAACTTACTTTATGAAGTTAGTAAGCTTCTTTTGTGCCGTTGATCATGATGCCTTGTGTAGTTAGATATGTTGAGTTACTGCTCTATAAACGATTTCCCATGTGTGTATTAATTTTCTTTGCTTAGCTTCACTACATCGTAGTGTGTTTATAATACTGTTCTTGCATTACATATAGATACGTCTGCTCTATCGGACGGGACGTACGAGCAGATCCCGGAGTCTGACGGAGGTGATTTCGAAGCTCAAGTGAACACTGCTGTACTAACTGAAGCCTCAGACCAAAGTTCGGAAGAGCCCAGTGCTGAAATAGTTAGTGACTACCGAGAAGGCAAGCCCCGGACATAACCTATATTTCAAATTATTATCATTTACTGTTATTACTTGCTTATGCATTTACAGTTCTTAGGATTTGAATTGAAACCCTAGATGCATGATCCTAGGAACCTATGTACTGAACACTAGACCTGAGTTCGAATAATTGCTAAGCTTATAGGACCGGTAAAAGTCGAGTGATTGCCTGTCACTCGCGAGCTCTATAGGAATTGCTTGTTTACCTTTCTGTTATCAATATAAGGACGACGGACCTGGTTGTGTTCGATATCATGACCTTGTGTGAGACCCCGTCTGTGTTGATGAACTTGCTAAGGTCGCGGTGTGTGGTAGCGGTGGTTAAGTTTTTGAACGTACTAGCCACATGCCGTAAATATGGTACGCGGCAAGCCTAGTAGCCGATTGGACTGGGGAGTGGATATACCTTTCACTCTCTCTTAGGGATAGGTTTTATTTTTATGTTGCGCAACACTACGACTTCGAGGGACAAGGTTGGACCTTGGAGCCCTGTAGTCGGGGAGAGTGACCCTATCCACAAGCCGAAAAGAAAGGTAAACAGTTGTTTGGGAACGACCCGATGGTGTTCCAAACGTGTGTGTTAGGTCTGCCTGGTCAGGTTAACAAATTCGATTCGAATCATTTGCTTCTCATAGTTTGGGACTGCTTGATCCCTTTGCCACACAGAGTAATAAGAGCAATAGTATTATGATCAAGCTTGATGTTTGCTTAAAGATCTACCTTGGTTGGTTAGTAGTTGTTTACATAGAATGGTTAATCAACTAGAATCTTGAAAGCTAAAACTTGAAAGTAAGGACCTATTCTTTATTGCTTTTCAGCAAAAGGAAAACCAGATCCTCACAGAACCTTGCATAGTCTAGCTAAAGTGGGCTACGTATACCCATTGACGGTTCAGTCTTGCTGAGTATTAGAGTACTCAGCCTTGCTGTTGAAACCCTTTTTTAGGTATGAGTTTTGAGGATCAGATCGCTAGCTTGACCTATCCTTGCTCTTTGCCTCCTGGCTGGTCCGTAGAGTGGGATACGTATTCGGCCGGCAATGACCTTGATGAGTGATACCTTGCTTGGGCTAGCCTGGTATACTTTTGCGACGTGTTGTAGCCGTCATGTTTTATCTTCCGCTGTTTAAACTCTAAAGTTTTACACTTAAGGCTTGTATAACTGGTTTACTAAAGTTGGTTTTGTAATAATGGTTTTAACTAGTTTGTAATCTCTACTTTGCCTGTGTTATAAAATTGTGGTTGTAATATCTCTGGACTCGCCTTCGTGCGGGGTATGCTTGTTCGATCCGAGAACCGGTGGTTGTTTCGGGACGTTACCCGACAGACCAAGAATTGTTCCGTTTGAAGTGCGTTTGAGCTGGTGTTGCCTTTATGGTGATGGCCTACGCACTTGAGCCGGGATAATTCAGGTGGTTCTGCCACAGCTGGTATCAGAGATGCAAGTGTACACCAGAGGTGTTGGAACCTTAAAAATCGCTTTCTCTATAAAATTGGAACAACATGGTATTTTGGAAAACTACTTTGGATTCGTTAAGGGTTGTGCATAGAACGTAAAGTCCTAGGGAATTTACGGGAGTTACTAGGTGGCTATTTATGTATGGTTTATGTTATCTGACTTCCAGTACTTTACATTTTGTCAAACCATACTCACAAGCAACTCTTAATTTTTGTAACAACGCACCTACGTTAAGGTAAGATGGTAAGGATCCTCAGTCAGCTGAGGGAGTCTGACCTTCCCGTCGGTGATGCGAGCCGAACGCTGCCCTCAAGCAGTGACTTACTTGAGGTGCACCCAATATACCAACTATTAGTTGACTATATTGGAAGTAAAGTGTACTCAGTCAGCTGAGGGAGTCTGACCTTCCCGTCGGCGATGCGAACCGAACGCTGCGCTCAAGCAGTGACCTACTTGAGCTGCTGCCAATATACCGACCTCGGTCGACTATATTGGGAGTAAAGGAACTTGTGAATACGCCACTGAGTAGCGTATGTTAACGTTGGCCATACAGCGGAAATGGTATGGCTGCCGCTTCTATAGTGAGCGGTAATATATGGGGACGCTTTCATGAGTGCTAGCATGAAAGGTTCATTGGATATATATATATATATATATATATATATATATATATATATATATATATATATATATATATATATATGTTTTGTCAATCTTCTGCAGGTACACTAACCGCAATTCGAGAAGTTAAGAACGGTTAGAACTTACCGACTAGCTATATAGGGAGAGCCGTACCTATGTTATGCCACCGTGCTAACCACGTAAGTCCAACCATAGTTGGCAATTGTTTATCTTGTGAGGAACGAACAGGACGTGCATGCATATTTGGTTGATGTTTGAATTGGTTCCTAGTATTTGAAGTTGTTACATGAGCTTTTTAAGGAATTTGTAGTATGAATCCTCATAGATAAGTGTGAGTGTGCTTAAACCATAAGTGAGTTAAATTTTGATTTTAGAAGCATGCTTGTTAAAATGCTTTGACTTTCTTGGATGAAAAAGATGGTTTTGGGTTGTGTCTTCATCCTAAGCCCCATCTTGTTGTTATAAGGATCTTTTCGTTCCTTAGAATCTCAAATGATGAACCAGTACCAATTGTGGTTTATTATTTTCTGAGTTTGGAACCATATCATCTTTTGAATTAGAATCACATTTGCTTTGCCGCAGTCTTCTTAATGCTTTATTTGAGAAGTTTTGAGATAATCACATAACTCACATTTGAATCTTTTTTGATTCAGATGGCGGCTTGTCCCCATATCTTTTGGGATGAGGAGGGAAATGCTCATACCGATTGCCTGTACTGGGAGGGTTTTTCGAGGATTCTGTGGGATACACTTCGTACCTTCCACTACCTAGATCCACCCCAGTACACGGGACGCCAGTTTTCTGAGGATGGAGTTCAGAAGAACAGAGTTACAATGACCATTCCTCAGCACCCCACCTTGGAGTGGCCACCTATCGAGATTGAGGTGATTGGGTACCGTCTTGTGGATGCTTTTGAGATAGCAGCTCTCAACGCTATCACCACTTTTGTGAGCACCATCCCGAGGAGGTAGCTGCGTATCCTATTGGTTTGTTTCCAGCAGTCAGTGCTGGCAATGCAGAGTGGCTTTTTAGGATCACACACTTCAGGCACTTAGTTGGAGATGTAGCGGATGAGACTATTTAGGCTGTGACCAGATATATGAATGCTCAGTCCCACTACCCGATACTTCAGCAGCGACACATGGACCAGGTGATAGACTTGGCCCAGAGTTTTCAGCGAGGTCTTCGTTTGAGAGATACCCAGATTCAGGGACTTCAGGATGCCGTTGCTGGGAGGGATCATGCCATTGCATAGTTTGAGCATCAGGCTTTGGAGCATGGTGCTGAGATAGTGCAGCGTGATACAGTGATTGGTTTTCTTCAGGGGAAGGTGCATGAGCTTCAAGTAGATTGGGCTGATGCTTTAGCCCATATTGGTATGCTCCAGGAGCAACTAGATGTTCCAGTCGAGCCTGCAGCAGCAGAAGAGGACCCAGAGGAGGTTGAGGGAGTTTCTGATTTGGATTCGGAGCACGCACTTGCTGAGCCTAACCCTCAGCCGGACGACTCTTCTTCCGGCAGTGCCTCTTCTGTGGGCAACCTCGACGACTTCTAGGCACCTTAGACTTGTCCTAGATAGTTTGTGTTTTCTCTGGTTGTAGCATATGTACATAGGGAAGACGATGTTGTAAAATAGCCCTAGGGAGGAGTACCACTTGTTGTAGTATACGTGGTAAGGGTGTGTGATGCTAGGTTGTAAGAAAAATGTTACTTTGGATGTAATATAAGTAGCGACTACCAGTTTGGAAATCATGATCTTCCTACTTGCCAAATCTCTTCATTTGTGCATTTCCACGCCGTTTGATGAATACTAAAGATGTTGCAAATTTTGTGGCATGTGTGCTCATCAAATTTTAGCCTATTGAATCTGTGAGACTATATTTTTAGTCCAATCACTTCTATGATCTCTGTTGATTAGCAGCGTAGCATAGAACAATGAAGAGTGAATTGCTAGATTATCTTCTTTACCCTTTTGCTCTCAGCATTGAGTATCAATACGATGGAGCATGAAGCCATCTAACAGCTGACCAGTTCTGAGTTTTGTGGGTTGCACAAATATGTGTTGTGCATATTGTGTTACACCGTATCTAGCTAAATTCTGCTGATTTTATTTTGATATCCAATGTATGATCATTGCACGTACCATTGATTTTGGGAGCAAGAAATATGTATCTAATGGATGTCTTCCATAATTACAGATGGTTGGTCATACTCGTGGAACGCCTGATGGCTTCGGTCGTGAAGCTGGCAGTGGATCTCAGCAGCCACCGCCACCCCCATCGAATCTGGCCGAGTTAATGGCCATGCAAACAGAATTGCTTCGCCAACTGGTCCAAGGGCAACAAAATCAGCCACACCAACAACATGGAGGATGGGAGGCACAACCAGCGGGTTACCAGGAATTCTTTGGTACCCAACCTCTGCTTTTCAGCAAGGCTGATGACCCACTGGACACCGATGCTTGGCTCCGTACTATCAATTCCAAGTTTGCTCTGCTAGCAGTACCTTGTGCTGACGCAAACAAGGCCCACTTTGCCGCCCAACAGCTTCGTGGTCCTGCACGTATATGGTGGGATCATTATTGTGCGATGCAGCCTGCTGAACATGTCATCTCTTGGGAGGAATTCCGAAATGTCTTCAGATCACATCATATTCCTGAGGGACTGATTGAAAGAAAGTTGAATGAGTTCTTGGCTCTGAATCAGGGAACCCGCATTGTTCTACAATATGCACAGGTCTTCAATCACTTGTGCCAGTATGCGGGCCATCATGCAGATACTGATGCCAAGAAACGTGACCGTTTTCGTCGTGGCCTTAATACCAAGCTCAAGGAATGTCTGAACTTGGTTCAGCCCAATACTTATAATGAGCTGGTTAATATGACCATTACTCAAGAGGACTGTATCACTGCACATCGTGCTGAGAAGAAGCGAAAGGCACCAATGGGACCCTCGAGTGCTCAGCCACCGAGATATCGCCTGGTGCAGAATACTCCACCAAGACCTCCACAGAGAAATGCCCCAACGGGCAGGCTTGTTTTTAGGCCGCCTCAGCAGCAAGGAGGATTCAGACCTCCAGTGCCTCAGCAGCAGCAATCGCAGCAGTTTGGCCCAAGGTCGAATGCCCCACAGTTCAATCGTGGGAATGGCAACAATCGGTGCTATAACTGCGGCAGTACTGATCATTTCGCCAGAAATTGTCCGCGACCCAAGAGGTCTGATCCAGGGCAGAACTCCAACCAGAACAACAACAAAGGCAAGGGAAAAAGGCAAATGGTGCAAGTTCGGCAAGGGCGAGTTAACTTTACTACTCTTGCAGAGCTTCAAGAAGGAGCACCAGTCATGACGGGTACTTTCTCTATCCACAATAAACCCGCAGTCATATTATTTTATTCTGGTGCAACTCATAGTTTTATAAGTGCCAAATTTGGAGCAAGAATAGGATTGGACTTTTGTCATACTAAGGGATCTTTTATGATAGCAACCCCTGGTGGGAAGATAGCTTCCAATCTGATCACTAGACATGTGCCAATTAAGCTGGGTAGCAACTTGATCAAGACAGATTTGATCTTGTTGAATTTAGAAGACATGGATGTTATTTTGGGCATGGATTGGATGACTAAACATAAAGTACCGTTAGATATCTCTTCCCGAGCTATCGAGATAGATTCACCACATCAAGGAGCCACCTTACTCTATCTGCCACAACGAGAGTGCTTCAACTCTTGTGCCTATGCCGCAAAAGAAATTAAGATTGAAGATATCCCTGTTGTGTGTGAGTATGTGGACGTATTTCCAGATGATTTACCTGGAATGCCCCCTGATAGAGATATCGAGTTCGTTATTGAACTTCAACCCGGTACCGCCCCTATTTCTAAGAGGTCGTACCGAATGCCTCCTAATGAGTTAGCAGAATTGAAAATCCAACTTCAAGACCTTCTTGACAAGGGCTTTATACGTCCAAGTTCTTCACCCTGGGATGTCCAGCCCTGTTTGTGAAGAAGAAGGACGATAGTTTGAGGCTATGTGTTGATTATTGACCACTCAATGCGGTTACTATTAAAAATAAGTATCCTCTTCCCCGCATTGATATCCTGTTTGATCAGTTAGCTGGAGCTAAGGTATTCTAAAAAAATGACCTTCGTTCTGGCTACCATCAAATAAAGATCAAGCCTTGTGATATTCCAAAGACTGCTTTCTCGACCAGATATGGACTCTATGAGTATCTAGTTATGTCTTTTGGTCTTACCAACGCCCAGCATATTTTATATACTTGATGAATTCAGTCTTCATGCCGGAGCTGGATAAATTCGTCGTGGTATTCATTGATGATATTTTGATCTACTCCAAGAATGAAGAAGATCATGCTAAGCATTTGCGTATCGTTCTTCAACGATTACGAGATCATCATCTTTATGCCAAATTCTCCAAGTGTGAATTTTGGTTGGACAGTGTAAAATTCTTAGGCCACACTATCTCCAGTAATGGTATATCCGTTGATCCAACTAAAGTACAAGAAGTGATGGATGGGAATCTCCTACTTCAGTTCATCAAATTCGCAGTTTTCTTGGTTTTAGCTGGATATTATCGTCGATTCATTCCTGATTTCTCCAGAATAGCCAAGCCTATGACGGAGTTATTAATGAGTAAGGGAGTGAAGTTGTTTGGAATGATAAATGTGAAGAAGCTTTTCAAACTCTCAATCATGATTAACTACTGCTCCAGTATTGGCTGCACCGGACAGTACCAAACCTTTTGATGTCTATTGTGATGCTTCTGGTATGGGACTTGGTTGTGTGCTTATGCAAGACAACCGAGTAATTGCTTATGCATCAAGATCTCTCCAGAATCATGAGAAGAATTATCCAACACATGATCTGGAGTTAGCAGCTGTCATTCACGCTCTTAAGCTTTGGAGACATCATCTTATGGGCACTCATTGTAATACTTACACTGACCATAAGAGCCTCAAATATATCTTCACTCAAGCTGATCTCAACATGAGACAGAGACGCTGGCTAGAGTTGATAAAGGATTACGATCTAGAAGTGCACTATCATCCAGGAAAGACTAATGTGGTTGCGGATGCACTCAACTGCAAGTCACAATGTCATTGTCTATCTGTACAGCCATTCAATGGAACTCTATGCCAGGAAATGATGAAATTAAACCTAGAAATGGTACCTCAAGGAAGTTTGAACCATATATCTATTGAGCCTACACTTCATGATAGCATCATCATGGCACAATTACGTGATGAAGGTATCAAAATCATCAAGGAAAAGTTATCCCAAGGAGAAGCAAAATACAAATGTTTCCGAGTGGATCATAGAGGAGTTTTATGGTTTGAATCTCGACTTGTTGTACCCAAGGATCATCAGCTTAGAAAGCAAATCCTTGATGAAGCACATCTATCGAAGTTTTCGATTCATCCCGGTAGCACCAAGATGTACCAAGATCTTAAACAAAATTTCTGGTGGACTCGAATGAAAAGAGAGATCGCCAGATATGTTTCTGAATGTGATGTCTGTCAAAGAGTCAAGGCTAGTCACTTGAAAGTAGCTGGTACTCTCCAACCTTTACCCATTAAATCATGGAAATGGGAGGACATCAGTATGGATTTTATTGTCGGTTTACCCAACACTTCTCAGAAGCATGATTCTGTTTGGGTAATCGTTGATAGACTCACCAAGACCGCTCATTTTATCCCAGTGCATACAACTTATTCTGCCAAGAGGTATGCAGAGATTTATCTCGATCAGATTGTTCGTTTGCATGGAGTTCCAAAGACGATCATTTCTGATCGTGGGGCTCAATTTATTGCACGTTTCTGGGAGAAATTGCAAGAATCCCTTGGAACAAAATTGATTCGTAGTTCAGCTTATCATCCACAAACAGAGGGGCAAACTGAACGAATCAATCAAATCCTTGAAGACATGTTGAGGGCATTTGCTATTCAATATGGCAAGAACTGGGACAAATGCCTAGCACTAGCTGAATTCTCTTACAATAACAGTTATCAATCCAGCTTGCAAATGACACCATTTGAAGCGTTATATGGTCGAAGGTGTCGAACTCCTTTGAGTTGGTCACAAGATGGAGAACGCAAAATCTTTGGGCCAGATTTAGTCTCTGAGGCAGAGGAGAAAGTCAAAGTTGTCCAGACTAATCTTAAAGCATCCCAATCAAGATAGAAAAGTTATGCAGATAAAAGAAGAGATCCTTTACAGTTCAAGGTAGGGGATTTCGTATATTTGCGAGTATCTCCTACTAGAGGTGTTCAACGCTTCGGTATCAAAGGGAAATTAGCACCCCAATACATCGAACCATTTGAAATCATCGAAACTTGTGGACCCGTTGCCTACCAACTTCGTCTTCCTTCTCAGTTGGCCGCCATTCATGATGTATTCCATGTATCACAACTCCGGAAGTGCATCAAGGTACCTACTGAGATCCTTGAACCACAAGATATCGAGATTGAATCCGATCTATCTTATACGGAGTATCCAATCAAGATTCTTGACACCAAGGAAAGAAATACTAGAAGAGAGAAAGTTAAAATGTACAAGATCCAATGGAATCATCATATTGAGGAAGAAGCTACTTGGGAGACTGAAAATTTTCTCCAAAGAAACTTTCCTGAATTTCTTAGAACAAATTTAGGTATCAAATCTTTCCATTCCTTTTCTTCCTGTAATCTCGGGGCGAGATTCCTTTTAGGGGGGAAGGCTGTGACACCCTAGGTGTCTGCACAGTAGTTGTGTATCTATTATATGCATCATGTGCTTGAATTGCTTGAAAAGGATCTTTTTGTAAATATAAAAGGTTATATGTGTAATTATGATTTTATGCAAGGTCCTTTTTATAGTTTTATTTGAATGGGATGGGTAATTATAGCTTTTGTGGAGGGTGTTTTTGCAAAATGTAGTGTAATCATTGCATGGCAGGAAAATTTTCAATTCAGCCTAAGTTTAAAGTGAATTTGCATTGAAAAAGACAAAATTCCCTAGAATTTAAAATCCCTCCTATGTTTTCAAAAATAGCTCTTGAATCTTTGATCAAATAAATTTTTGCACAACATCAAAGTTGTAGATCTTGAAAAGTTGAACAACTTTCATGTTGGGCTGTTTTTCATTTGAGCCCTAGATTAAAAGTTATCCTTGTTTTATAGTTTGGTCCCTGGAATTTTTGGAAATTGCAAAACAGCCTGTTTTCCCCTTCCTCCTGCCTGCTTGCTTGCTCTGCTTCACGGCGCCGCCCATCAGCGCCGCCCGCCCGCCGTGGAGGCCCAGCCCGGGCCACCTCCTGCCTGGTAGCTTCCACGCATCGCGCCTGAGCATTCCACCGCCCTCCTTTCCTCGCGCTGGTGCCCTCTCCCTTCGCCACGCCGCCAGAACCGCCCGTGCGGCCGCCACCTCGCCGTTGCCGTGGCCCGGCCAAGACAGAGCCCACCGCCTTCTCCTCGCGCGTGCACGAGCAATACAAGAACCCCAGAATCCCATTCCACTCGCTCTTTCGCTCATTCCTCGCTCCCACGCCCAGAACGCCGCCGTCGATCCACCCGCAACGCCGGCAAGCTCACCCTCGCCGTCGACCCGCCATTCCAGAGCAGCTCCGCCTGACCCCCTAGCGAGCTCCGCCGTGAGCCCGCGCAGCTCCCTGACCCGGATTGCCCCTCTTTCCCTCACCAGAGCACCCTAGCCGCCGTTAAACCTCCGCCGCCGCCGCCCTACTCCGTTGAGCCGCCGCCTCCGAGCACCTCCCCGCACCCCAAGACCACCCAGAGGTGCGCCTTGACCCGGTGAAGCTCCCACTCCTCTTTCCCCTCGCCGCCGGTGACCCCCTCACCGGGATTTGGCCGGTCAACGCCACGCCCCCTCTCTGACCACCGGCCAGGGACCTCGGGTTGAGAAGAAACGAAAACCCAGGGGGTTATTTGAATAGCTTGTGACTCATATGAATAGTAGCAGCAAGGGCTTATTTGTTATTTCTAGCTGTAAACTTTGAAATTCAATAGAAATTCGTAGAAAATTCGTAAAATAGAAAATCTAGTTGTTCTGGAATCCTCGTGTAAAGATCTATGCAGTAGAATTAAAATATGATGGATGTTTGTTGAAAGTTTTTGTTATACAAATTGATTTGTGTCACTAGGTAAATAAAGACTAGTTGTTTTATCTTTTTCTTAACTGATTATTGAAGCCATGTCTTGCAGTGAAATTTTTAAGGTGGTTTGTTCATGTGACACTAGTGTTTCTATAAAAACTTCGTGGTCAGATCTCATGTGTAGCTATTTCTTTGATTTAATCTTTTTTTAGTAGACTTTAATTATGATAAATAGTTTATATTGATGTTAAATCATGAAAATATTTATGAGTGTTATTTTTGAATGGGTTAGCTTGTACATGAAGTTTGAGACCCAGTTCATGAACAGAACAGGAGCTAAAAATGAATCTTGTTAAGTTGATGTCTGTTTTGTTTATTTTCTCAGAATTAATTCTTTGCAGATAAAATCTTGAAAAATTCAAAGTAGCTAACTCATCTCTGTGTCTACCTACTGTTAAATTTTGAGCTTCCGTTTTACTACGTTTTAATCTGTATAATTCAATATTGTTCTAGGTGTTGTCTGAATGAATGAATTGTTCTGAATAAATTGCTACATATTTTGGCATGAAATTTACAGGATAGCTTAGCCTGTTCATTTTATGTTTAGTGTAATTTATTCTAAATTTATTACTGTTTGTGCTCTGAGTTGTTTTTTTAGCAAACCATAGTTTACTTGTTATAGGAAACCACTACAACTTACTTTATGAAGTTAGTAAGCTTCTTTTGTGCCGTTGATCATGATGCCTTGTGTAGTTAGATATGTTGAGTTACTGCTCTATAAACGATTGCCCTTGTGTGTATTAATTTTGTTTGCTTAGCTTCACTACATCGTAGTGTGTTTATAATACTATTCTTGCATTACATATAGATACGTCTGCTCTATCGGACGGGACGTACGAGCTGATCCCGGAGTCTGACGGAGGTGATTTCGAAGCTCAAGTGAACACTGTTGTACTAACTGAAGCCCCGGACCAAAGTTCGGAAGAGCCCAGTGCTGAAATAGTTAGTGACTACCGAGAAGGCAAGCCCCGGACATAACCTATATTTCAAATTATTATCATTTACTGTTATTACTTGCTTATGCATTTATAGTTCTTAGGATTTGAATTGAAACCCTAGATGCATGATCCTAGGAACCTATGTACTGAACACTAGACCTGAGTTCGAATAATTGCTAAGCTTATAGGACTGGTAAAAGTCGAGTGATTGCCTGTCACTCGCGAGCTCTATAGGAATTGCTTGTTTACCTTTCTGTTATCAATATAAGGACGACGGACGGGGTTGTGTTCGATATCATGACCTTGTGTGAGACCCCGTCTGTGTTGATGAACTTGCTAAGGTCGCGGTGTGTGGTAGCGGTGGTTAAGTTTTTGAACGTACTAGCCACATGCCGTAAATATGGTACGCGGCAAGCCTAGTAGCCGATTGGACTGGGAGTGGATATACCTTTCACTCTCTCTTAGGGATAGGTTTTATTTTTATGTTGCGCAACAATACGACTTCGAGGGACAAGGTTGGACCTTGGAGCCCTGTAGTCGGGGAGAGTGACCCTATCCACAAGCCGAAAAGAATTGTAAATGGTTGTTTGGGAACGACCCGACGGTGTTCCAAACGTGTGTGTTAGGTATGCCTGGCCAGGTTAACAAATTCGATTCGAATCGTCTGCTTCTCACAGTTTGGGACTGCTTGATCCCTTTGCCACACAGAGTAATAAGAGCAATAGTATTATGATCAAGCTTGATGTTTGCTTAAAGATCTACCTTGGTTGGTTAGTAGTTGCTTACATAGAATGGTTAATCAACTAGAATCTTGAAAGCTAAAACTTGAAAGTAAGGACCTATTTTTTATTGCTTTTCAGCAAAAGGGAAACCGGAGCCTCACAGAACCTTGCATAGTCTAGCTAAAGTGGGCTACGTATACCCGTTGACGGTTCAGTCTTGCTGAGTATTAGAATACTCAGCCTTGCTGTTGAAACCCTTTTTAAGGTATCAGTTTTGAGGATCAGATCGCTAGCTTGACCTATCCTTGCTCTTTGCCTCCTGGCTGGTCCGTAGAGTGGGATACGTCTTCGGCTGGCAATGACCTTGACGAGTGATACCTTGCTTGGACTAGCCTGGTATACTTTTGCGACGTGTTGTAGCCGTCGTGTTTTATCTTCCGCTGTTTAAACTCTGAAGTTTTACACTTAAGGCTTGTATAACTGTTTTACTAAAGTTGGTTTTGTAATAATGGTTTGAACTGGTTTGTAATCTCTACTTTACCTATGTTGTAAAATTGTGGTTGTAATATCTCTGGACTCGCCTTCGTGCGGGGTATGCTTTTTCGATCCGAGAACCGGTGGTTGTATCGGGACGTTACCCGACAGACCAAGAATTGTTCCGTTTGAAGTGCGTTTGAGCTGGTGTTGCCTTTATGGTGAAGGCCTGCGCACTTGAGCCGGAATAATTCAGGTGGTTCTGCCACAGCTGGTATCAGAGCTGCAAGCATACACCAGAGGTGTTGGAACCTTAAAAATCGCTTTCCGTATAAAATTGGAACAACATGGTATTTCGGAAAATCATGTTGGATTCGTTAAGAGTTGTGCATAGAATGTAAAGTCCTAGGGAATTTACGGGAGTTACTAGGTGGCTATTTATGTATGGTTTATGTTATCTGACTTCCAGTACTTTACATTTTGCCAAACCATACTCACAAGCAACTCTTAATTTTTGTAACAACGCACCTACGTTAAGGTAAGATGGTAAGGATCCTCAGTCAGCTGAGGGAGTCTGACCTTCCCGTCGGTGATGCGAGCCGAACGCTGCCCTCAAGCAGTGACTTGGGACCATAATTTGGACCAAACTCTTTTCTCTTTTCTTTTATCCCGCTCAAACTATCATTTATCTCGCTACAGCCCATTGTCCCGACGCAGCCCAGGTCCAGTTCGTGGCCTTTCTTGGCTCAGCCCACACCAGAAAAATAATAGGATAAAAATTAAGAAAAATTGATTCTGGCGGGAATAGAAACCAGCACCTTTCGACAAAATCAATGCAACCACTGCGCCAGCAATTTGTTTGGAATTTTAGTGCACCAAAATATTTTTATTTTTGACAGCTCCACAACCAAACTTGGGCAAACCCATTCGGCCACAGAAAATTGGAGGGAGAAGGATTCATAAAAATTGAAGCAAGGACAGGGTTTGAACCGAGCACATGAGGCTTAGAGTAGACAACACCTACCAATATACCACCATTTCCAAGGCTTGTTATAATAAAAATTTCTATACACCACGTTGGTGAATAAAACTAAAAAAACCTGAAAAATTGAAAAAAAAACTGCCAAAAATTAGGCTCGAACACACACCATCACGGATGGAAGCACTGAATCCTTACCACTGAGCTGGTAGCGCACAAGTGGTAGACATGCGCATTATACATTTTAGTATACATTAAATAGTCGTAGTATTTCTGCAAAACAAAAACGAACCTGTGCTCCAAGGGAATCGAACTTTCGAGCTAGCTGACGAAAACTTGCGGCATTACCACTGTACCACGCCCTCGTTTGTGAGTTTCTTCAGCATTAAAGCCATTTTAATATGTCATGCCACGTGGGTGATGCAAAACTGAAGAACACAAATATGATCGGTATTTCTTTTTTTAATTTGTAATTAAAATTTTTAACTGGTATTTCTCCCGCGTATGAACTCCAAATTCGATGATTCGTTTTCTTAAATTTTTCTAAAATCATGTTCTTTCGTTTAATTGCATTTGTTTGTAAGTCAATTAGGATTTCTTGAATCTTCTTCATATAACTTGTTTTCTTTCATTTAAGCATAGAGTAGAAATACATATTTTTACATAACAATAACTAATTTAAGTTCATAATTTCTATTATTATGGTTAACATAAGGTTGTGTCCAAATCTGAGATCCGTACGAGTTCGAAAATATAATGAGTTACTCAAATCTCAAAGTTTCAATTGAGTTATAAGAAATTATGTGAGAGATGTATCCTTTTATGAATAATGTATGGTTAAACTTTACTAAAATTATTTAAATTTTTATGGCAATATTATGGACCCAAAATATGTTATCATGTTAATTTTTAGAATTATTTGACCAAATTTAGATATTATTACAATTATTTTATATCAGGATTGCGAGTAGAAGTTCAAATTATCGCTAGCAAATATTTGAATTTTTCATTTACTTTTAGGATTCGAGCTATATTATAACATATATAATTAAAAAAAATATTTTTGCGAAATTTGTGAAGCATTTTTTGAGATACATGTAGTTCAACCATAATTAATTCAATTAAATTCGCAGAAATTCATTTAAACTCTTAAAAATAGTAACTGAGTTCTGAAATTCTTGAAACTCCTAGAATAAAATTTAGATGTTGTCTATTACATATAAAAATATAGGATAATATTTTTATAAATTATTTAACAAATTTATCTTAATTAGAAAAAATAAGTTAGAAAATAGCTCAAAATTTGTGCTGCTAAGCACGTCCCGCAGCCCAGCAGTGCGGCCCAAAAGTGCCGCTCGGCCCATCAACCTGCAAACCACCCTAATACAGAGTTCATCTAGACCGTTCGATTTGATCGAACGGCTGCCATCAGCCTCTGCCTCATATAAAAGAAAACGGACTCTCGAAGAGGTGCCCTAATTCCCTTACTCCATCTTCTTTTCTCACCCCAACAGCAGCCACCGGCTAACATCCAGCGCCGCCGCCAGGGGTTCGGCTGGCCACCGACCATGCCCGCCAGCGCTGCCACCGATGTAGGAGGCACAGGCGGCACCTGCTCGTGGCCAGCCGCGGGCGTGGTGGAGAGGCTAAGATGGCGCGGTGGAGGGGCGCGGGCGCCGCGGGCTGCGCGCGTGCCATGGCTGTGGCCCGCCGCCGCATGATGCATGCGCCACAGGTGCCGCAGCTCTAGCCGCTGCCGCTCGCAGCTGCGGGCACGGCTTGAGCGGGTCCCCCGCAAGCAGCGCCGCCAAGCATCCTCATGGCCCCGACACTTGTTGTTGCCGTCACCGTCCTCCCCCTCGTCGGTGGGCGGGAATGGCGCGGCCGATAGCGAAACCAATGCGGCATTCGCGTAGATCTACATGACCTTGTACCGCAGCTCCATATGTCGCACGTTCTTTCGATGTCCCTTTGCCGATCTATTCGTGTCCTGCTCTGATCTTGAGTGTTTGCATCAGCAGGTGTAACTTCACGGATCCAACTTGACTAGATCCGTGGCCACCGGATCCATTGCCGCCGCATCGTCCCCACTGGGATGGGGAGAGGCGGCCCTCCCCTCCGTATCCTCATCCTCCTCAGAGGAGGGAAATACATTACCATGGTACGCTGGTGTTCTTGTTCCTTTCTCGATTCAATTTCTGCTAGCGATTCATCCATGTGCACGTTCCATTTGTGCGCTACAATTTATCATGGCTAGGACTAACTTCGTGTGTTCTGGTCCTTTGGAAGCTCCGTGGCACCAAGTTTTCTTGCAGAAATTAAAAATCCAGTGAATGCATACGGTAGATGTTCATACATCTCATAGTTCAGTACTTGATTCAGAAACTAATTTAGTGATGCATTGTTGCAATCGAACTTGTAATGTCCACCTTGCAAAATATCAAGAAATGAAGATCATTTATGTATTTGTTCCTGTTTTAATCAGTCACTTTCATGCAATCCCTGACTGGCAGCAGTAATTTTATTTAGCTCATTGTTTCAATCATCCATGACTGGTACAATCCATTTGAGTTCTAGGATTAGTATGCAAATGAAATGAAGTCCACATGACTGTTGAAATTGGATCTGTTTACTATCAGTGTTTACTTTCTAAGAGAGGAGAAATGATTTATTGGGCAAGCATGCCTGCATTCTCCAATTAAAGTAAAGAGGCATATTGCCAGTTAGCTTGTCACTAGGATTTGCCCAATATCTTGTCCTTTTTGGGTCTCTTTACATGTGTGATATCTTTTAATGTGTAGTCATGAGATATTGTAAATCTATTTATTTGATCTGCTACTGCTAGTGCTCTTTTCAATTAACTGAATCTAATTGCTTGTACAAACATCTAGTATGGTTCGATTCAGCTTTCAATTCATTATTTGTGCCTGTCAGGCGTTTTAGCATGTATGCACAAAAAAAATCAGAGTACTTCCTGTTGTCACGTTTTTGCACTTGCTGTACTGAAGCACTGTCCATGCATGCCTAGTAGCTCTCCTGTCTGTTCCAAAACAGTGTCTAGTTAGCTGTTATCTTCTATGCTACCTTTTTTAGTTCTGTTGTCACAACAGCTAGAATACTTGTATATTGGTGTTGATATATATATATATTCTATTTCGGTTGTTGCAGTTTATTGATGACAACTAACAAGGTCCATGTGACGGTTTGTCGACACTGCTGGATTGGCTTATCTGCCATGGTGCATTGCTTTTAATGCAAGATCAAAATTTGAAGATGGCAACTAAGGGGTTGATCCATTACTTTTTTTGTTACCTTCTAATTTATAATGAAATGTCACTGCATATTGTCTTGTATCTTGTGAAATTTGGTGTTGTAATTCAGAAAATGGGTTGTAATTGCTTATTGTGATTTCTTGGATGAAAATATTGTTTTAATAAGTGGGCTTGAAAAACTGGTGGGCTGTTTTTTTGTATGGGCTGTGTATAAAGCTGAATTTGGTTAGCTAATAATGAATGTTTGGGCTGAAATTAGGCCCACTTTGAATTGGGTCCTTTCAAAATTGGGCTTAGAGGCTGACATCACTTGCCACATCACCTGCTCGCTGCCATGTCATCAGCCATGTTAGCCGCCATGTCAGATGCCACGTCAGTATTCATGTCATCGATGGTTGAACACGTGGCATTATCTGTGACGAAAATTATACTGTTTGTGACGTTTATTTTCGTCATAGAAAATGGGTTTGGGTTGGGCTTTGGGGGCCCTGGAACATTCTATGATGGTTTCAAAACATCATGGATCAAGCAATCCATGATGAAAATTTAAGAAATGTCATGAGGTGTGATCTGTGACGCTCAATACATGATGGAATTCGAGATCGTCATAGATACTATTTTATGATGGTTTTTTAGTGATCTATGTTGAAATTTAATCGTCATGGATCAACAGATTTTTTGTAGTGAACCTCACCGGCATTGCCATCTCCACACTCCGCCTGCGTAGCGGCAGCCTCCGCCGGAAGGGCTTCGCGAGCTACTTCTGTTAGACTGTGATCTGTAAAGTTTAAATAGTAAGCTTAACAGTGAATAAACAGTGAAATAATTAATGAAAAGCTAAAGAAGATAAGGAATGGGATGGAAACATCCCGTGCCGTCTTGATCAAGGATGGCAACTGACCTAAGCATGTCGGTTGTCCCGGTGTGTGACGAGTCTATATAAAGGGGTTAAAACCCCGTTCAGAGGAGCTGATCGCCTTCATGTTGTCAACACCAGGGAACTACCACTGACACGCACACAAACATATACACAGAGGCAAGAAAGAAGAAAGATGAAGATGAGAGGTCCTAGTGACCAAGGTATGGATTTCATGCGACCTTTGTGGTTCCATTTGAGCTAGAGATCTTAGAACACCTAATAACTTCGAGTTTGGCATCCCCACCGGCGTCGTCGTGCAGCCGTACATCGAGCGAGTGGTGCTCGTCTACCACAACCTCGGCAACTGGTCCGACTACTACTACCCGCTCACCGGCTACACCTACCTCGCGGCGCTACTCGGCCTGTTGGTCTACGACTTGGCCAACTTGTCGGCCATGGGTCTGCCGGAGCTCAACATTGTCGCGTCAGGGAATCCGATCTCCGTGAGGTTTAGCAATGTCAGGCGGTGCCGACAGGTAGTGCGGCGCTGCTCCGCTTGTGTGGTGTTCGATTTGAATGGTGTGCCGTAGTTTCGGAACCTGGAGGGAACCAATGTGTGCTCGACGTTTCACCAAGGGCACATCTCAATAGTGGTGAACTCCAGTGAGATCAGCTCAAGCCTCAAATCCTCAATAGTGGTGAACGCCAGCTCAAGCCTGATCAGCGGGACCTGGAGGAATGGGGTATTGATATGCGCCAGCTCAAGCCTGATCTCAAAGGTGTGTCTGCTACGTGTTTGTGCCTGATCACCTAAGGAGCAAGTTTGAGAAGAAGGCAATTCGGTGCATCTTTGTAAGATATGATGATGCAAGAAAGGGTTGGAGATGCTGCGACCCAACCACAGGAAAGTGCCACACCTCAAGAAATGTGGTGTTTGATGAAGTTTATGCTTGGTGGTCACCTGAAAAGGTCGAATTACCTAATCCTGAAGGATTGGAGGAGGTTCCAGAAAAAATCATAGAAGACGAGGAGGAGGCACAAAATCCAAGTGGAGATAAAGAGGGTTCATCAGTGAAAGTCAAGAGCCCATGGAAGACCGGTGTACATAATATGACACCGGAGGACCCTCAATTGCCACAAATGGAGCTTGAGAAGCCTATTCAAGAACTACGGAGAACAACAAGGAAGATCAAACCTAATCCAAGGTATGTAAACGCTGCCTTTGTTGATGAGCCTATACTTGTTGAGCCATCTTCATATGAAGAAGCATCAAAAGGTCCTCAGTGATGTAAGGTGATGGAGAAAGAAATTAAGGCACTAAATGATATTCAAACATGGGATTTAGTGCCAAGGCCAAATGAAGTAAAGCATATATCTTGCAAATGGGTCTACAAAGTAAAGACTCGTCCAAATGGCTCAGTTGAAAGGTATAAGGCTCGACTTGTGGCTCGGGGTTTCTCTCAATAGTATGGGCTGGATTATGAGGAAACATTTAGCCCAGTGGCAAAAATCACAACTGTTCGAGTCTTGCTTGCATTGGCTGCTTGCAAGTCTTGGAAGTTGTGGCAGATGGATGTCAAGAATGCTTTTCTACATGACGAGCTTGACAAGGATATCTACATGAAGCAACCAAGGGGCTTTGAGAGCAAGATTCACCCCGAGTATGTTTGCAAATTGAAGAAGGCACTATATGGATAAGCAAGCTCCACGAGCATCGTACGGGAAGATCCGTGAGTTTCTCGTACAAAGTGGTTTCAAAGTCGCTCCATCAGACTCTAGCTTATTCGTGAAGTCCAAGGATGGTAGACTAGCAATAGTACTAGTCTACATTGATGATTTAATCATCACCGGGGACTATTCTGAGGAGATACAAAGGACAAGAGAAAATCTCTAGTCCGGTTTCAAATGAAGGAGCTTGGAGAGTTGAAGCACTTTCTTGGACTTGAGGTGGAGTGCACAAAGGAGGGCTATTTCTGGGCCAATAGAAATATGCCAAGGACCTTCTCCAAAGGTACGGAATGCATGACTGCAAACCTAATTCTACTCCAATGGATCCCAATGTGAGGCTACAAGAAGATAAATGGAAGGATCTGGAGGATGTGACTATGTATCGACAATTGGTCAGGAGTCTCATCTATCTTACATTATTTTGGCCCGATATTTTATATGTGGTTGGAGTGGTTAGTCGATACATGAGCAATCCTAAGAAGCCTCACCTTGATGCAGTCAGGCGTATCCTCAGGTATGTTAAAGGAACCATCAATTTTGGTATTTTATATAAGAAGACAAATGATTGCCAGGTGATGGGATACTGTGATGCCGACTATGCTGGAGATTGTGGGATACGACGATCAACTACTGGATACTACTTTAGTCTTGGAACTGCAGCTATATCATGGTGCAGTAAGAGACAACCAACTTTGGCTTTATCCAGTACCGAAGCATAGTATCGATCAGCAGCAATGGCAGCACAAGAAAGCACCTGGCTCAAGCAGTTGATGGAGAATCTTCGTCAGCCAACAGAATACCAAGTAAGGATTTTCTGTGACAATCTATCTTCCATTTGTTTGGCAGAAAATCCTGTCTTTCATGCAAGAACCAAACACATAGAAGTTCACTATCACTACATAAGAGAAAGGGTCCTTGAGGGTGAGATCAAAATGGTGCCTACTAAGACAGAGGAGCAAACGGCCGACATACTCACAAAAAGTCTCAACAAAGCAAAAATTTGAAAAATTCCGAGAAGCACTCAGCATGGTCTGCAGGACTACTTTGGATAGAAGTTTGTCTTGAGAGGGAGTGTTGAAGGAAGCAAGTTAAAATTCTACACTCTTCTCCACAATTCAAGGATAAGATATTTTCCATGGAGTTCTCTAGAATATCTAAATAAAATAAATCAAAGATATTTCTAGGAATAGATATTTTCATGGAAGAGTTTAGAATTTAGATCAAGGGCTATGATTTTGCCACATTTCAATAATCCAATGGCCTTGTAACCCTATAAATAGAGACCCCCTTCCTTGCCATGCCATCCATCCATGAGCATGGTAGATGAGTGGATCTAGGAAGTACTGAGAGGGTGAGTGCTAGGATAGCCACATAAAGAGAGTGTGTTCTGTATACTCTTGTGTTGTAATAAAGCAAGTATTTTGTAAGTGTTAGTCTCCCAGTTTCTGAGTACTTAGTGTATAAGTTGTGATCTATCGTAGGTTGGCTCTACCACCTGGAATCATAAAAGGTCTGGGCTTCATCATAGGAAGGCTCTGCCTCCCGGAAGCCAGCTTCATCTGTTGGTAGGCTCTGCCACCCGGAAGCGAGAAAGCGGCTCTGCCGTTGAAAGGACCTTATACACTAAGTAGCTAGAAATTGAAAAGGCTAACCGACTCTAGAGTGAGTTGGTGTGTGTCTTAGGTGTAGGTCCTCAGCTTAGTGGATATTAGGGCCACCTCAATTCCCAACAAAAACCGCTCTGCTCATGGGAAGGGTTTTTGAAAAGTGATAAATGCATATTGTAGTTAGGTTCTCTTATTGACGATGTGATGTTCAAGCTATTTAGCTTTCATATATTAGAATAAACATTAGAGCCAAACAAAGTCCTAGAATACTAAGCTATACAAAAAAAGGGATTTAAAAATATCGACACTTAAGAATGCAAATGCAAATACCCGTTTTGGTGCCCCCGAGGTGCTCCCTTGCTTGAGATCACTCTGTAGACTGGAGAGATGAGGTTAGAGGTCAAAAGTTAGTATAATAGGTTAAAAGTTAGTATAATAGGTCAAAAGTTAGTATAATAGAGAGATGAGTGCTACCTTTGTTGCCTCTTATCTTTGAGAAACCCTTTAATTTCACATTGTTTTGATTTTGAAGAAAACTCAGCTTGCTTCATCTTCACTGTGTACTACACACATTGAGAGAAAAAAACTGCATGACTTACCTAGGAATGGTAAAAGAGGCAGGCTTCAGAAAGAGTCTAACCTTTGTCACACTACTTTCATTGAAATTATGCTGACCCACCAAGAAGTTCAAACCCCCCTGAAATTAGATACATTCATGTTTGTTCATTATCTTTAGTCCATTGAATTATTCTCCTTTACGGAGTCCCTGAAATAAGATATATAAGAGGAACATTACCTGTTCATCAACTTTGGCCCACTTAAGAGGAATATTCATTGTAGCAATAGGCTCCTTGAACATTTTTCTTGCATCTCCATAAGGCCAGTGTTCAGGAACTATAAAGCTGCTTGACGAACATATGAATTGTCATAAGAAAAAAAAGGAGGAAATTTGCCAAAGTGTTTAAATAGATGAACCTATTTGCCGCCAAAACGTCTTTTATTGTGCGGTACTGACAAACCAGATTCAACACTGCCTTTCCTTCCATTCCTGAAGGAGAATAGGTTTTCACAAGATAAAATATTTTGAGAGTGTAGGAATTGACATATGGTGCAATGAAATAGAATATAGACAGACATGTTACCTTCAATTTTGTCACAGTAATCGCAGCCACAAATAATGCAAAAGTCAATGAATTCATCCTGTGAGAGTTGTAGTTTCTCTAAAACCTGCAATTTAAAAAGACAGTGACATCACTAACAAAATTTTTAACATTAAGGTAAGTACTGAACAGAACAATGATGCCTACGGTGGCTGCATTATACTCCTTGACAAGTTTAGTTTTGTCGAGATTAAAAACCTGAAGAAAGAGTGGTGCCCCGAGAGGAAGACAATCAAAGTCTTCTGAAGCAACAACTTGTGCCTAAACGATAGGCAACATTTTCTTTGAGTCAAAATAAGAGGCAATATTAAAAGAAGGGAAGGGAACACAACATACCATATCAAAATAAGAGACAAACTGCTAGACAAAAACATACCTTAGCCTCCTTGCACAGTCGGATGCATTGGGCCTCCCCATCACTAGTTGCCTATTAGTACCACATATAGTTAGCATGATAACACTTGGCAAGCCAGTAACCTAGCTGTTGGCGCTCCTTAAGTATCCATTTTATCCCCTGTTTAACTTTGATAACGGCATGAATTTAATATCAAAATCACTAACCATCCTAACCTCGGCCCAATTATTGGTCGTTTTCACGTTTGCACATATATTTTGGAGGTACTTCGTTTTTGCAGGTTTTTGACCAATTTTGGAGCATGAAATGGCGAGGCCCACGATCACGCGATGACACGAAGAATGATGGAGGCCAAAGCCCGAACAAAGGATCGAAGGCCATGATGATTAGAGGCCCATTCATGCACATCCACCCTCCAATGAAGCCCAAAAGACAAAGCCCACAAGATAAGATTGAGATGCTTCGGGGCTAAGCAAAGCAAAGAGATATTTAAGGAAGGATTTTCCATCCTATCCTTCTTCTCGAAGAAATCTCGAAGATAACGATGTCTAAAGGGGTGCAATCGTGAAAGACATAAACTCTAGAAGATTCCAGGAGACTTGGGGAGAAAGTTGAGCACCAGCCGGCGAAGGAAAGACCCAGGCCGGCCGGCATAGGCTCATTGGGCCGGCCGGCCCAGCCTGTTTTTAGGTCGGTTCGACCTCCCCTTTGACCGAGGGTTCCCTGAGGCTATTTAAAGACCCCTTCCCAAGGTTCACGGAGAGAGCAATTCGGGAGACGACGCCAAGGAGCAGAGAAGATAGAAGGACACCTCTCAGAGAGCCGAGGGTCGTGCTAGTTGTCTAGGGTTTGCCCTAGCCGACGTGGGAACCTTGCAAGGAAGACCACGTCGGAGTTCTGGAGCTAGGATCATCAAGATCAAGGTAGGGCCTCGGTTGTGATCTTGTGATGTACTATCATTCATGGTGAAGTTATTTGTGTTTCCGAATGTTTAGCGACCATGTTCTCCTCTTTCGATTTCGTTCTTTTCTTTGGGTTCGCTTCATCTTAGATCTATTATCGAGATAGATCACTTAGCATGATCTTGTAGTCATGGTGGCTAGAGGTTCATGGCGGAACTACCAAAGTGAGTTCGACTTGCTTCAGGGTATCCCGTTGAAAAGGGGGGGCGTCGTGACAGGCCGTCTCCACAGAGTAGGTTGGGTATCGAGGGATCGGATTGGAGATTTTGGGTTTAAAGAGGCTTTTCATTGAAATTCACATCTATCTTACTTCACTTTATCTAGCTGGAACTACAACATATGCATGATCTAGGTGATCTAGATTGGTTATCTCTAACTTTCTCTTGCTACCTTCGGTGTTTGTCGTGTTTTTAGTAGATTAGATTCATTTTCACCATCTCACATAAAGTAATCTCTATGCTAGTAGATTGTTTCTTGTCTCTTTGGTTCCGTGGATTGATAAACATTGGGGGAATATTCTGAGGGAAAAGCTACACGAAACCGTGCGCTTGCGGTATATAAATCGGGGGCGCTAAGGAGCGTCAAAAAGCTTTTCTGGCGCCGTTGCCAGGGAACCATCAATTTAAGATCCAATCTTACTTGCATTCGTAAATATTTCTTGATTTTTCTTTTTGACCTTTTTAGATCTCTTATTTTTCTGAGCTAACTAAAAAAACGGATCTATTCCACGAAAATCAATCTAATCTAGAGTTTGTTTTATTTTTCCTTTATGTTTTAGATCTTGTACATTCATCTTTTAGATCTCGTATATATTTTTCTTTTTCACTAACCCCTAACAGGAGATGGACGGGAGCCTCTCCAACAAACCCGAAAATTTTGTGGATGATCCAGAAAAAATTTACAGGCAAAGGAGACGAGAAGCACGATCAAGGAAATCGGAACTAGTAGATCCAGAAGTTGAAGCCGACGATTCATCGTCTTCACCTCAAGCAACTCCACCAACAAGTCCAAAGGAGGCGTCACTTCACCAAGGGATGGCGCAACCGGAGACGGAGCGTACGATCGGAGAGCTATGCACTCCGGACATTCGGGACTTGCCGATCCAAAATCTCGACAACATCGGAGTTCCGTTCGAGATCAAGACTTCAATCATAAGGATGGTGCAAAGCTCACCCTTCACTAGAAAAGAAGACGCTAATCTACATCTTCAAGCGTTCCTCCAACTATGCCGCACCTTCGACATGCAAGGGATGACTCAAGATCAAATAAGAGCGAGGCTCTTTCCATTCTCTCTACTTGGGAGAGCGCTGCAATGGTTTCATTCTCTACCACCGCACACGGTGCAAAATTGGGAGTCCTTGATGAAAGAATTCATGACGGAGTTCTACTCGCCGGGTAAGACCCAGATTCTGCGCAACAAGATTGCAACATTCGCGCAAGCCCCGACAGAGACTATTGCCGAAGCCTATGAGCGCTTCAACGACTACATCCGCGCCGTACCTCATCACAAGTTCTCAAGGGAGGATGTGGTCCAGAAGTTCTATCAAGGCCTCACTACTGCATCAAGGGGGATCATTGACGCATTGGCCGGAGGCTCTATCATTGAACTCACGCCTACTCAAGTTTTCGAACTATTCAAGAAGGTGGCGGACAATGACGCATGGGCATCATCGGGGCGCCTGCAACCACTCCAAGCCGTGGGCGCCGCGAAGAGTGTATTACAAGTGGAACGCGAAGAAGTGCTAGAAGGGAAGATCGACTCGCTCATGAGAAGGTTGGAGAAGATGGAAGTGGAAAAGAGAGAAGCCCAAGCTATCGATTTGAAGGCGGCCGAAGCAAGGTCTACATGTGAAGAATGTGGAGAGTATGGCCATGTACAAAAGAATTGCCCGGAGGAAGCCAAGATGCTCGACTACATGAAGAAGGGAGAATGGATTCCACCGACCAACTTCCGCTACGGGCAAGGTAGACCTCAATTTAATGCAAGCTCTTCAATTCAAAACTCGGTGCCTCTTCGTATACAATTGAAGGAGTTTATGGAGGAGCAAGGCAAGATCAACAAGGACACCGTCACCAAGTTCAAGGCTATGGACAAGATCTTGGAGAACATTGATGGCAAGGTGACGGAGGTCGGGAGCTCTAATCTTCAAGTACTCAACATGATGAAGATGCTAGAAACACAAGTAGTCCAGCTCGCCGGACGCCTATCTAGCAACGAAGGAAAATTGCCCGGGCAACCTCAAAGTCCGGAGACGGCTAAGGCAATTCAAACTCGCTCGGGAAAGGAGACCGAAGAACCCGAACATGCAGCGGGAGCAAGGAAGCCTAAGCCAAGAGTTGAATTGGAGACCATCATCAAAGAGAAGGCACCTACTCCTATGCCAGAGATAGTCACCGAAGAGCCGGAGTTTGAGCAAGATGATATAGACACCAAGATTCTACTGCCAAGGCCACGATACCGCAAAGGTAAACACGAAGATGAGCAATTCAACAAATTTGTTGAGATGGTACGCAGGTTGAGCATCAATATGCCGCTCTTGGACGCTCTACAAGTTCCGACGTATTCTTGCTACTTCAAAGACATCATGGGAAACAAGCGCGAGATACCGCCAAGCACTGTCAAGCTAACTGAGGAATGCAGCGCGGCAATCGCTAATGAAGCTCTAGAGAAGAAGAGGGACCCCGGATGTCCTACCATCCCGTGTTCCATTGGATCTCTTATGTTCGAAAGAGCACTTTGTGATCTCGGTGCAAGTGTGAGCGTCATGCCAAAGAATGTGTTCGAGAAGCTATGCTTACCGGAGCTGGAACCCACCGCCATGTGCCTAGAGTTAGCGGACAATTCCGTTCGCTATAGTTTGGGAATCGCCGAAGACGTGCCCGTGAAGATTGGAGAACACTTAATCCCCGTTGACTTTGTGATTCTCGATATGGGAGAAGGGAGCAAGGCACCTCTCATACTTGGGAGGCCTTTCCTCAAGACCGCAAGGGCAAACATCGACGTTGGCAAGGGGGAGATAAAGTTCGACATCAATGGCACCATAAGCGAATTCAAGTTTCGTCCACGCCTCGAGGTATGCAACATGATCAATGTTAAATATGTTCCACCTCACCGCCGTGTCACAGAGGAGAAGCCAAAGAAAGAAGAGGAGCCAAACAAGAAGGAAGCGAAGAAGGAGATAGAAGTCGTCGCGTCCATCGCGACAAAGAAGATCGTTGCACCCGTCAAGAAGAAAGCTAAAAGCCCGCCTGTGAAGACCAAAAAGACGACTAACGTAGAAGACAAACCCGCACCAAGGATTGTGCGGAAGTGGGTACCCAAGACTGCAGCGCCATCATCGAGCGTTGGTCCGAAGTGAAGAAGAAGAAAGTCTAGCTATAGACTATAAACGAAGCGCTTTGCGGGAGGCAACCCGTTCGTCGAGTCAAGAATAAAGCTGCCGGGAGTTCAACCCGTTCGTCGAGTCAAGAATAAAGCTGCCGGGAGTTCAACCCGTTCGTCGAGTCAAGAATAAGCTGCCGGGAGGGCAACCCGTGAAAAGTTTGGGTAAGTGAGTCGAGAATTTTGCTACGCAAGGACATGATATACTTTTGAATAATTGGTCGTTCGGTCGAACAATTCAATTTGGATTTTATTCGCTCGGTCATTCCAATGTTATTTCTTATTTTAAACCCATGACATGAGCCATCCTAAGATTTATTTGCCTCTTCTTGAGAAAGCCACATCCAAAATTCCATACCTATTTTTGGCGACCGTCCTCTCCATGACGGCCGGACCAAGTTGAGTTAAAACACACGAGTAGAGCCGCGCTATGTTACTTAAATTCTTGATGCGTAGGTTCACACAAACATAGAGAGAATTTTCAGTTTCATTACCATAGGACTAGAATTTTCCTAACCTTAATTATTCTCTTTTTCAAAATTCTCTCTCTCACTTTGGCAAAAATTAGAACCTAAACCCAAGACCCACGGTTGAATTCGAGATTGTTCGCTATCGATTCATGAAAGTGAACGGTTCCGGTGCAACCAAAATTAACGTAGTCGGGAAATATTTTTCGACTTACAAATGTAAAGATGTTTCAATTCCCCTCTAATTATTCATTTAAACTCATTGCATGCTTTGAGTCAATTCTGAAATTTCGAAGTTAGAGGAGGATTAAACATCTAAGCATCATTTGGAAAGGGTTTATGTGTTTGATTAACATCCATTGATCAAAGTGAGTTCACGGGAAAGAGTTGTGCTCTCTACCTACCACCACATGCAAATGATTCAAAGGAGGGGGCAGCCATGCATGGGAAGGACAAGTGATTTTCAGCAAAGATGGCACCATGTGATGAATGATTAAGCATGGGACAAGGTGAATGACACAAAGTGGAGAAATAATGTTGCAAGTGGACATCAAAGGCAAAGAAGGAGTGGTTTACATGATTTGGGCGGTGCAAAGCATACAAGATGTACTGGACAGAAGCAAATAATTGCACCAGGAATCCACCAGAGAAAATTGAAGTGGAGAAGAGGGAAAAACACCCTAGGCCGGCCGGCCCCAAGGCCCTAGGCCGGCCGGCCTGGCCCCTATTTATGCCCTCTGGTGCTCCCCTTTGGCAGGTATGCTCCTCACTCATTTCCTTGCTTATGTTCTTCAAGTTCTTTGCCCAGAAGCATCAGTTAGAGCCCTGAAAAATTCGTCCACCAAAATCTACTCCAAAAATCTCAGAAAATTCACCACAATTCCTAGTTTGTTCCACTCTTTGATATATTGTTCTCCCGCCGGCAAGAAACCCCCGGTGTGTTTGTTTTTGAGTGTGTGCAGCAAGGAGTCACCATGAGTGGCCTCATGAAGTTCATCGCCGGGAGGAGAAGGACACGTTCATCAACATCCGACGCATCGGCAAGTTCTTCGCGGAGGCACTCGGTCTCCGAGTCTCCACGGAGCATGGAGGAAGACAACCCCACACCGAGGAGCGACATGTTGCTCCTTGGTGGGATGAGAGACCCGAGAAGCTCCTCCATGAGATTCACCGAAGGGATGCCACCTCCTCCACGGCGTTCGACAAGGTCATCCGCACCACCACCATACAAGCCCAAGAATTCAGAATATGGGTTTATTATCTTGTCGAAGGAAGAAGAAGAAAGGCTCAAGTTCATAAAGGGAAGACTACGAGCAAATTATGATTTTGATGATGAAGCATTGGTGAAGCTGTGATTTCATCATGACATCTATGAGCTATTGGAGAACATCGGTTGGAAGTTATTTTCCGATGGTATCACGGTTGATATGCAAGAAGAAGTGGCTCTTGAGATGTTCATGACATTAGAAAAATCAACAGAAATGGTGGATGGTGAAGAAGTTTCATGTCTGAAATTTAGGCTCAAGAATGAAGAGAAAGTAATCACCTATGGTGAAATAGGAAGCTTGCTCGGATTCAAAAATAATGCATATGAAATGGTGCAAGTTGAAGATGGAGAGCTTGATGAATTTTGGACAAAAATAGCAAAAGATGTCAACCGCCAATGAAAGAATATAAGTAATGTTACCCTCCAAATATTCCACTCTTGGTTGAGCAAAAGAATTCTCGGGAGGATGAGAGAATCGAAGGTCACCGACCAAGAATTAAATTGGATGTATGCTGCATTGGTGAAGAAGCAAGTAATTGATCCCACCAACATCATGGTTGAAAGGTGGCTTTGTGAAGCATCATCCGGTACGGGAGAAGTTGGTTCGGGATGTTATCTCACAATGATAGCCCGAGCAATGAATCCGAGGTTACGAGTGATCCAAAAATTTTATGTCCCGGGAAGAGATATTGGGATTGATCATTTGAGGCAAGGCCACTATATCGGAGGAGATGAAAAGAAGGGATTTATTATTTCTGATATGGATATTTCCCTCCCCGATCAAAGGCTGAAATTATTTGCAAGAGGGAGGACTGATTGGCGAGTTGAAAATATTGGAAAAAAGGTGAAGAAATAAAAAAGAGGAAGGTTAATTGAAGGGACATCGACATCAGCACATCAAGAAGACTTGGAAGTAAATCTTCCACCACCAAGTTCTGCTTATTGGAGAAATGAATTTCAAGGTGCATCAAGTGGACAGGGATACCCGCAAGGATGGACGAGTCAATGGGAAGGAAGCCAAGAACAAGCATGGGGGCACGCTGCGGCGGCACCCCCACCATTTAGCAACTACGGATGCCCACCCTCGTCATATCAAGGAGAGATGCCCGACCCGTCATTTGGAGCACAATTTTTTGACCTCCCTCAACCAGAACAAGGAATGAGAATTATGGGTGCTTATGCGAGAAGAAATATGGAAGATATAGATGCCATCCGGAGGCATACAACCCAACTAGAAGATGGAACTGCAGGAATTGCATATCAAATGGGACTTCTAGGTCTGGCGCCACCAGAACAATTTAATGGAGGAACATTTCAGCAGTATTATGATCAAGGATACAACGCAAGAGCCAATCAAGGAGATTGATCGACGGCATGACCATGAACAAAATGCTCGCATGTGTGGTTTGGATTTTCTATTTCTTTTCATTCATTTTCAGCATGTGTGCAAGCTTGTGTGTGCGTAGCAATTTTCTGTTTTATTTATTTCAGCATGTGTGCAATTTGTTTTCTTTTGTCTTCATCACCATGATAAATAAATGCATCACGTACGTCTTAATGTTATGGTTAGTAATGATGATAGAAAGTTTGTGCCATGTTAAAATATGATGATTGTTGCCGCTTTGTCTACTTTCTTGTGCTTGGTCTATGTATGATTAAACTAATGCTCTCTCTAACATGATCTGAACATTAATTAAATGCCGGCTAATTCAATTGTGGAGGTTATGATAAATTAGGACCCATATCTTTTACTCTTGCTCTCTTACTTAAGCTTGTCAAGGAAAATTTAATTTGGATTTAATTTTGAGCTAACCTTGTCAATGATACCTTTTGCATTTGCTCTACCCTTCTACAAGCTTAAATGATATATCATAACAAACCATAGAGCAAGAATTATTTTCAAGTGAATTAATTCAGGATTTATCTTCTTTGGTACGAGACTAAGAAGCTGACCATTCCGTATTTTTGCGTACCTATCTTTTGCTAGCCATTCTATCCATGCATTGTGAGTTTCTATACCGGGAACATCGCAAACCTCGCTGGATATCCACCCTTAACCAAAAACATCTTTTTGTGAAACACCTCCTTGACCACAACCTATATATTGAGTATATATATTTATTTCGACGGCAAAACAGTGGAATCAAGAGCAAAATTCAGTAAAACATAAGCTTGGGAAGTATCAAAGAGTTCACAGAAGAAAAATCCGAAGAAGTGGAGGCCTACAGGCAGTAGGCCGGCCGGCTCAACACCCCTAGGCCGGCCGGCTTGCCCCTTTTCCTCCTTTGTTGGCTTCAATCTTTCACGAGGAGATGCTCCCTTAAATTCCAAAGTTATGTCCAGAGAATTGATAGAAGTTTTGTGCACTCACTCCATCAAGTTATCATCACTTCATTGCTTGAGGACAAGCAAACGTTCAAGCATGGGGGGGAGGTGGAGTAAGTGCATTGTGTTGCCAGTGGTTCTGAGGAGCAAAAATAAAGAAATAAAAAAAGAGGAAGAGAGTAAAGAAAAAAATAAATAATGATGAAAAGCTCCTCGGTCTCGTTTGCTTCATTAAACTCCAGGTACTTTGAAGATTATTCTATACTCAATTATTCCAACCATGTGCAATCCGATAACAAGGACTTCAGTCGTGCCTTGGGATCAACCGTTGCCATTTGCACATGTCCACCATCTAAAGTGTGTGTTCCATTCTCTCCCTCTCCACAAAGAAATTATTTTCCAATGGTCTTTTTGACGAGTCTCGGTAAATCCATAAGAAGTATTTCTTGTTTTGATAATATCTTGATTATAATATCTTTTGTTAGGACTAACCTTTCCAGAGCTCCAGATAAAGCCTCACACATACATATGAGAGAAAGAAAGGAGAGAGTTCTAGCAAGTTTGAGAGACAAGATGAGCTGAGAGTTTCCATGAGCAAATTGCAATGAGGTTTGAATTATTGATCTTGGTTTAGCATTACTTATGGAACTTACTTTCTTACTCCTGAGACTTGTTTAATTTTGAGAGCATGTGCTTAATAATTGTGGGGAAGCATTTAACTTGTATCTACCTTCCACATTGAAAAAGCTGGGTACAACTTGAACTAATAAATACAAAATATTTTTTGGGAGCATTGTGTTTTCTCGTGTATGATCAAGTGCAGGGATTGGACACTGAAAGGCAGTGCTGATTTTTATCAAAGACTTACTCGAGGACGAGCAAGGTTTAAGCATGGGGGGAATGTTGGCGCTCCTTAAGTATCCATTTTATCCCCTGTTTAACTTTGATAATGCCATGAATTTAATATCAAAATCACTAACCATCCTAACCTCGGCCCAATTATTGGTTGTTTTCACGTTTGCACATATATTTTGGAGGTACTTCGTTTTTGCAGGTTTTTGGCCAATTTTGGAGCATGAAATGGCGAGGCCCACGATCACGCGATGACACGAAGAATGACGGAGGCCAAAGCCCGAACAAAGGATCGGAGGCCATGATGATTAGAGGCCCATTCATGCACATCCACCCTCCAATGAAGCCCAAAAGACAAAGCCCACAAGATAAGATTGAGATGCTTCGGGGCTAAGCAAAGCAAAGAGATATTTAAGGAAGGATTTTCCATCCTATCCTTCTTCTCGAAGAAATCTCGAAGATAACGACGTTTAAAGGGGTGCAATCGTGAAAAGACATAAACTCTAGAAGATTCCAGGAGACTTGGGGAGAAAGTTGAGCACCAGCCGGCGAAGGAAAGACCCAGGCCGGCCAGCCTAGGCTCATTGGGCCGGCCGGCCCAGCCTGTTTTTAGGTCGGTTCGACCTCCCCTTTGACCGAGGGTTCCCTGAGGCTATTTAAAGACCCCTTTCCCAAGGTTCACGGAGAGAGCAATTCGGGAGACGATGCCAAGGAGCAGAGAAGATAGAGGGACACCTCTCGGAGAGCCGAGGGTCGTGCTAGTTGTCTAGGGTTTGCCCTAGCCGACGTGGGAACCTTGCAAGGAAGACCACGTCGGAGTTCTGGAGCTAGGATCATCAAGATCAAGGTAGGGCCCCGGTTGTGATCTTGTGATGTACTATCATTCATGGTGAAGTTATTTGTGTTTCTGAATGTTTAGCGACCATGTTCTCCTCTTTCGATTTTGTTCTTTTCTTTGGTTCGCTTCATCTTAGATCTATTATCGAGATAGATCACTTAGCATGATCTTGTAGTCATGGTGGCTAGAGGTTCATGGCGGAACTACCAAAGTGAGTTCGACTTGCTTCAGGGTATCCCGTTGAAAAGGGGGGCGTCGTGACAGGCCGTCTCCACAGAGTAGGTTGGGTATCGAGGGATCGGATTGGAGATTTTGGGTTTAAAGAGGCTTTTCATTGAGATTCACATCTATCTTACTTCACTTTATCTAGCTGGAACTACAACATATGCATGATCTAGGTGATCTAGATTGGTTATCTCTAACTTTCTCTTGCTACCTTCGGTGTTTGTCGTGTTTTTAGTAGATTAGATTCGTTTTCACCATCTCACATAAAGGAATCTCTATGCTAGTAGATTGTTTCTTGTCTCTTTGGTTCCGTGGATTGATAAGCCTTGGGGGAATACTCTGAGGGAAAAGCTACACGAAACCGTGCGCTTGCGGTATATAAATCGGAGGCGCTAAGGAGCGTCAACACCAGCAGTAAAGGGTTCAATGATTTTTTAGAATACTACAGTTAGCATGATAACAGAGAAAACTTAATTACCTGCACCACCGGAACCCCTAGAAATCTAAGGAGTGTTTTACAAGCTTCAAGCTCTTGTCTTGTAGGCTGTTCATCAAGGAAAGAAACTTACTCTCAAAACAATGAATCACATCTTAAATATCAAATTTGTGCTATGAAAGAATCTAAGGGGCTTAAAGAAAAACATATACGCTAATCGTCTCCTTCTCAAGCGAGTTGATCTTTGCAGTAGTATCAGCATCCTCTTTATCAGTAGACCTGATCGCCGAAGGTGACACATGAATATTGCGCTTGACTGAAGTTGGCAGTACACAAGTCTTATCCACTGACCCTGCCCTGCATGAAGAGGTAAAAAAAAATTATAAAGCTCTCATAAACTATGCATTTCTCAGATATGCCATAATTCTACATTATGGCACGAGGGACGACTAATCTAATTAGCTAAGCAACATGATGACATATATATTACCTAAAGCAAGTAAACTTTCTGCTGACCAGGTCACCTAATAGTAATCCTTAAAATAACATGCCACAATGGCTCACATTGGGGCAGAACAACCAAACCGATAAGATTCTTCAGTAACAAACATATGGACATTCTTACACTAACAAAGGAATAATAATAATTTAACAAAATGACGCTAAATGCCCCCATTAGCACCATGAAAAGAAACCGTGATCTGAAACCACTAACACACGACAAACCAAACTATACAGGCAGACATTAGTGCCTTGATTTAGAATGACCACATACATCCGACAATACAATAAAATAGATGGTCTTTAATAACACCAAGGCCTTGTTAACCTAGCTGGCACATAGATAACATCAGATAGATAGGCTGATAACACCAGGTAACCCATAAACTTAACTAACAAACTCATAGCCTTAACAGCCAACATAGCAGATATTAACGACACACAGTGCTGTGGCAAAGGCCACTGGTCAGGGGGCTCCCGCCCAGGATTCAAACCATGGGTGCCGCACCTAATTAAACTTTAGGGGTTTCCCTTAAAGTATTTATATCAAAACAACACAGATCAGTAGGGAGATTGGATGTAGATAATGTAAAATCGCCATCATCTCAGTTGGTTTCAAGTGATATTAAGATTATCAGAGTATCACACCTCGCTTTCTTGGATGCTGGTCTGCAAGCAAGATGTTCAACACCTGTCAAAGCTGACAGCTCTTCATCAGCAGCTCTTCTGTTCAGGTATCTCTGGGTAATCTCCTTGTTCTTCTCCTCGGGAGGTTCCCGATTGAAACGAACATGGCACCATTTATGCCATTTCGAGTGATTTTGGTGATCGAATGACAACACAACACTTGGACTAATATGATTGTTAAGATGACTATTCTCAGGCTTTTAGGTTCAAGTGATGACAAAGAGAAAAAGAAGATAGGCATAGCAAGGCCTGAAGGGCATCGGTGCATCCGATGGTTGTTGGAAGAACCGACGCCATGGTATTTTGGTGCAGAAGGAAATCGAAGCCAAGTCAGCTTATAGGCACCGGATGAACCGATGGTCAAAAAGGGGCATCGGTGCATTGGGCGTATGTGTTCCAGAGATGATGCAAGTCGCGCAAGAGCCAAGTCTTCAGCACCGGTTGAACCGGTGAAGCATCGGTGCATACCATCGGTGTAATGACGTCAGCAGAAGAGGAAGATGCTGTGAGTGACCGGTTTAACCGACGGGAAAGCATCGGTTCAACCGGTGGTCACTGTGTCAGCTGTCAGGAGTTCAACGGCTACTTCGGGTATTAGAGTGACCGGATGAACCGATGCTACCCCATGCAGAGGCATCGGTTCATCCGATGATACACAGATTTTCAGCTGACCGTTGGAGCAACGGCTACAAGACTTGGCGGCCTATATATACGCCTCACCCTGGCCATTTTAAGATTGCTGGAGTTGCTGGACATCCCACACACACCCAAGAACATCTCCAAGCCATACAAGAACATCAAGATCATATTCTTAGCCCTTAGCACACTTTGAGAGTGTTGTGTAAAGGATTAGCTCTTAGTGAGTGAGATTGCAAGGCTTCGAGCCTTTGTGCTGTGGTTCTTTAGAGAACCAAAACAAGAGCTTGGTGCGCCGGCACCTTGGAGCGTGAAGCTCGCCGGCAACGTCATCGACCCTCCGACTTGGTGTGGAGCGGCGACGACATCTTGTGCGGGGGACGTGGAGACCCCCATCCTTTGTGGAGAAACTCCTTAGTGGAACCCGGGGCCAAGGTGACCGTGATTGTGTTCTCGGAAAAGACTTGGTAGCCGAGTAGCAATACTCTTAGTGAGTGCTACAACAACGTGGATGTAGGTGTGCCTTTGTGGCTAACCGAACCACGGGATAAACACCCGCGTCAAGAGTTTGCTATCTCCTATCCTGCTCTTTAAGCTTCCGCATTTCATACTAGCAATTTGTATGTCTTTACTTTCATAGAGTAGTTTCTTGATAGGAAAGGCTATAGGTTGCTAAACTCTTTTGGGATAGGGGTTTCACACTAGAACAACCATAGTTCCACATCTAGATAGCTTGTTTTAGTTTAAGTTGTGTACAAACTAGTTAGAGACATAGGTCTACGTTTTTAGAGTGTCTAATTCACCCCCTCCCCCTCTTAGGCTAGAGCACCCGATCACTTTCACCCATCGAACACGTACACAGGCTTGATCTGCTCCTTCAAAAACGCCGACGTTCTCTGGAGGAGCCCGAGAAGGTGGCTGGTCCGTTGACCCATTCGGTTCTTCAGATGGGGATTTGCCTTCTGTTAAACAGAGCATTTTTTGGTTTGATAGCATGAGTAAGATAATAAAAATGAGAAATGACGTTTGAGGGCGAAGCATACCATGAACGCATACATACAGATGTTTGTGTCGACTGCAACTGTTTTACCATGATAGTACCCAAGCACAAGGTGCTTTATCGACTTCGGGGCCTCGTCAGTCAGCACCTTGGGCAATCCCTACGCACACAGAAGACACGAACTCAGCTTGGTGGAGAGAGAGAGAGTAAACAGCTGCGGCAGGATTTGAAAGAGAGAAATTATGAATTCGATCCTAGTATACTTCAAAGACATTCAAGCGTCAATTGGCGCATCAAAATTTGTACCCATTGCAAACAGGTGATATATGATTATCTTCCATTTCTGTGTATCTTCCCCCTTCTATAAGTGCTATGAATATAGTTTGTGTGGTTTCTCGGCCGTGAATTTACATGGGCGGGCAGAATAATGTGCTATACAGCCAGTTCTCTCCTCTGCGGTCTCAAAATCGAGCCGAGCGATCTCACCGTGTTCCGCAACTGGCTAACAGGGAGTCCGTCCAGTGTTGGGTGAGATAGGTCATCATCGGCGGTTTCTTTGCGACTCGATTCACTGGAAGTGCTGCTTCCATCTTCGTCTCTACCAACAGAATGTACTCCTTCCAAAGGTATGTCGTCCGTGTCAGAAAATTGAAAGTAGGCGTTATGAAGACGACGGTGAAGGTCCTCCGTCCTACCCATTTGCTGATCTTCCATGTCCATGTCAATTAAATTCTGCACAACCAAGTATCAAGTGGGAGAGTATTTCAGTACCAAAAGATTCATTTCAAGTGGCTAGTAGACAGTGCGTTAACAGAGAGCTTTTCCATGGAAAACAAGATAAACATAAGTTAAAAGCTCACATTTGTGAGAATAATCAAGGTAAACAGGTAAACCGAACAATAAGGTCGTGCACGACTCCTTGATCAAGTTTTGCCTAGCCTAGCTCTTGTGCAAGGAAATTTGAACTTTTGCAAAAATTCTCTCTCTTTTGTTGCAGAGCCAAATGGAATTTCCACCCACAAATGGTTCTCTTGCCTTTGCAAGGCTAGGCAAGGACGGGCAAGAGTTCACCTTTGAATCCTTCAGTGGAAACATACGTGAACTTCTACAAGCTACTGAAGAAATTGTACTGACCTCTGCAGGGAAAGACTTGAATAATGGGAGAGAGAGAAAGAGGCATAAACTCAGCTTGGTGGCGGGCTGGCGGCAGCCAGAGTTGCCGGCCGGAAGGGAGGAAGGCAGGGGCAGCTAGGCTTGGAAGCAGACCGCGGACGGCTCACACCAGTCGATCCTAGCTGGAAGGGAGGACGGCAGGGGCAGCTAGGCTTGGGAGCAGACCGCAGACGGCTCACTCCAGTCGATCTGGCTGGAAGGGAGGCAGGCAGGCAGGCAAGGGCAGCTATCCTAGGTCTTGGCAGCTTGGGAGTAGACGACGAACGGCTCACTCCAATATATCTAGAAGACGGCACACCTGCAGAGAAGCGCTGCCAGAGGAGTATACTACGCATTGCTTTACATCAAGTAATTCTACTGCACTTGCTCTATTACAGTAACAAACATCCCAAACACCGCGGTAGGTGAAGGATGACGATGCGAGGAAGAACGCGAAGCCTCGGTGGGTGCGAACCACGGTGAACCTGGACGACAACATCATCTTTCCCCTACATGGATCCCGCCGCCACATGTCGGTCAACCCGGACCAGTCCATCGAGGTCTAACAAAGCCAGCTCGCTCTGGGAGTTCCTCGTCGCTTGCACCCGCCGCGGACCCAGCCAAGCTGCAGCTCGGTCTCCTCTCGTACAAGACCGAGGAAAGGGAGGGCCTGCGCTGGGCTGCTAGTGGTGCGTTGGTGAAGGTGGAACAGGGCTGGAGATGGAAGTGCCATGGAGGGTTGCTAGTGCTCCACGGGATGCTACGACAGAGAGAGGAGGAAGGGAGGAGATGCTGGCTGCCTGCTGCTTTCTTCACGAAAGAGATGTTGTTAATCCCGTGCATGCCATGTTCCATGATGTAAATAGGCATAGCTGCATACTCATGTTTACCTTCCATGTTTATCTAGTCGTTTGATGCATGAACGTTTGGTGTAAGGCCAGAGCCGTGCTGCGTTCACGGTGCGGCCCAGCGGCATTCTCGCCACGCCACGCATGAACCGTTCCCGTGCCAAAGGCGGGCACGACGCAGCGTGAGCGGGCGTGGCGGGGAAACCGGATCGCGAGCTGTTGCAAGCACCAACGCAATAAAGGATAGAGTGCCAGGCGCGGTCTCATTTTGGGGCTGCGGCTAAAACTTCTCTGTGTCCACGAGTTCGCGTGTGTGTGTGCGACGTAGTAAGTGACTGAGAGTGCCATTCCCGATCGCCGTCGGCGCAGCCATTCCGGCAGCCGGCGCCAACAACTGGCATCAGAGCCCGGTGCATGTTCTACAGCGGCGACCGCGGAAGAAGCACGTGATCTCACACGGAAGACCGGTGGCGGCGACCTCGGAAGAGATGACCGGCCAAGACTCACCGCAGAGCCCCATCGGGGTCGGCTCGTCAAGCAACATGGCGAGCGGCGTGCGTGAGAGCTCTCTCATGTGGCCGATGTTGACACGATGAAATTACTCGGAGTGGGTAATGTTGATGCAGTGCAATTTTGAAGCAATGGAGATTTGGGAAGCCATCGAGCCAGGCGGTGCCGGCGTCAAGCGCTCCCAAGATCGCCAGGCCATGGGGGCGCTCCTGCGTTCTGTGCCCAGGGAGATGTGGGCGACGCTGGGGCCCAAGAAGACGGTGAAGGAGGCATGGGGGGCCTTGAAGAGCATGAGGCAAGGCGGAGATCGGGTCAAGGAGGCCCACGCACAGCGCCTGCTGCAGGAGTTCGAGAACTTTGCCTGCAAGGATGGCGAGCTAGTGGATGACTTCACGATGCGGATCAGCACACTCGCGGCGGAGCTTCGGGTGCTCGGTGAAACCATGGCCGAGAACAAGGTCGTGAGGAAGCTGCTGAGATCACTCCCAAGGCGCTTCAGCCAGATCGGTGTTTCGATCGAGACATTGTTGGATGTCAACACCATGACGATCGAAGATCTGGTGGGGCGTCTGAAGGCCGCTAAAGATTGGCTCGACGTCGACTCCGTCACGGAGCGAGCCGGTCGGCTTCTGCTATCTGAAGAAGAGTGGCTGTCAAAGTATCGCCATCGCCTGACTCCAGAGGGGTCATCATCTAGCTTTGGCGAGAAGAAGAATGGAGGATCCGGGAAGCAGAAAGGAGGCGCTCGCGGCGACAAGAAGGAGCCGGTCGTTAAGCTCACGTCCGAGGGGACTCCAAGGCGAAAAGGGCGCTGCAGGAACTGTGGCATCTATGGCCACTGGAAGGAAGACTGCAAGAAGCTGCCGCGGAGGGAGCACATGGAGGAGGCCCACGTCGCGCACGCGGAGCAGGAGAATCCATCATTGCTCCTGGCGACGGTGGACACCGTGCGTGTTCACAGGGCGCCGTTCGACGTCGAGCCGGCGGGAACGCGGACGAAGACAAGGATGCATGGGTCCTCAACACGGGTGCCAGCAACCATATGACGGGGCGGCGCGAGGCACTTGCTTCGCTGGACGCGTCTGTGCGCGACACAGTGCGGTTCAGCGACGGCTCGCTCGTCGAGATCGAGGGCATTGGTTCGGTAGTGCTCCAGACGAAGAAGGAGGGCCACAAGGTACTGACAGAGGTATACTACATTCCCAAGTTGAAGAGTAACATTGTGAGCCTAGGGCAATTGGAGGAGGGAGGATGCAAGGTGGTGCTGGAGGACGGGTGTTGCAAGGTGTACACCGTCGAGCGCTCACTCTTGGCATGCGCACGGCGTGTCAGAAACCGCCTCTATTTGCTGAAGATGCATCTGGCTGCTCCTGTCTGTTTGATGGCAAAGACAGACGATCAAGCCTGGCTGTGGCACGGCCGTTATGGCCATCTCAACTTCCGGGCACTGCGTGAGCTCGGGGTGAAGGGAATGGTGGAAGGGAAACCACTGCTGGACCGAGTGGAAGAGGTGTGTGATGGCTGTGCATTGGGCAAGCATCAGCGACACCCATTCCCTCAGTTGGTGAACTATCGAGCTGAGAAGGGGCTTGATCTGGTCCATACAGATCTCTGCGGGCAGATCAGACCCAAAACACCAGGTGGTAAGAGCTATTTCTTGTTGATTGTTGATGATTTCAGTCGCTACATGTGGGTAGGGCTCCTGGGAACGAAGGATGAGGCGTTCAAGTGTTTCAAGCGTGTGAAGGCACTTGCTGAGACTGAACGTGGTCTGAAACTCCGCGCGTTCCATAGTGATCGCGGCGGGGAATTCAACTCCATCGAGTTCAAGGAGTACTGCGACGAGCACGGCATCAAGCACTTCACCACAGCGCCGTACACACCCCAACAAAATGGCGTCGTTGAGCGCCGAAACCGTACGGTGGTGGAGATGGCAAGATGTTTGCTGAAGAGCAAAGGAATGCCAGCTGAATTTTGGGGAGAAGCAGTGTCAACTGCTGTCTACCTACTCAACCGTGCTCCAACCAAGAGCCTGAAAGGGCGAACACCCTATGAAGCATGGTACAACAAGAAGCCCAAGGTACATCATTTGCGCACATTTGGTTGTGTTGTTTATGTCAAGAGAGTTGGGCCGGGGATTTCCAAGCTCTCTGACAGGTCCACCAAGATGGTGTTCATCGGCTATGAAACTAGTACAAAGGGTTACAGGGTCTATGATCCTGTGACCAAGAAGCTCCACATATCCCGAGATGTAATCTTTGAGGAAGGACAGGCTTGGGATTGGAAGCCACAAACTCGAGCTGAACCAGTGAGTTCAGTGTTTGATGTGGAGTATTTCACTATTGCCGGACAAGGAACAATGACTGAATCAGCAGCTGAATTTGATGAAGCAGCAGTCTCTGATGGCTCGGTTCAGAATTCACCAGCCCAAGGTGAGTGGGATGTAGGCACTGGTACTCCAGCAACACCCACAGGGAGCCCTGCACATGGAATTGAATTTGCAACACCACAAACTGGAAGATCAAGTGATTCAGATGGGGTGCCATTAAGATATAGAACACTGAGTAATTTGTATGACACAACTGATGAGATCCATGACTATGAGTTTAGTGGTGTGTGTCTTTATGCAGCAGAGGAGCCAAGAAGTGTGGTGGAAGCATTGTTGGAGCAGTGCTGGAAAGATGCCATGATGACTAAGATGAACTCAATTCAGTCAAATAGAACTTGGGAGCTGTCTGTGCTACCTGCAGGCCACAAAGCTATAGGGCTTAAGTGGGTTTTCAAGGTGAAGAAAGATCCAGATGGTAACATCATTAAGCACAAGGCTAGGTTGGTTGCAAAAGGGTATGCACCGCGTGAGGGGGTGGATTTTGAAGAAGTGTTTGCACCAGTGGCAAGAATTGAGACTGTGAGACTGCTGATTGCTCTAGCTGCTCAGAAGGGTTGGCAAGTACATCACATGGATGTGAAGTCGGCTTTCTTGAATGGTGATCTGATGGAGGAGGTGTATGTCCAGCAACCTCCTGGATTTGTTGTTGAGGGAGGTAGTGGCAAGGTGCTCAAACTGAACAAAGCATTGTATGGGCTGCGTCAGGCTCCTACAGAATGGAATGCAAAACTAGATAGTGAGTTGATCAAGCTTGGTTTTGAGAGGAATCCTCTGGAACATGCTGTTTACAGGAGGAAGCACAGTGATGGTTTTCTCCTAGTGGGTGTTTATGTAGATGATTTGATCATAACAGGACCAAGCAAAGCAAATATTGAAGCATTCAAGAAGGAGATGATGAAGAGCTTCAGCATGAGTGACCTAGGACTGCTAAGCTACTATCTGGGCATCCAAGTAACACAGAAGGAGGGGGTGATCTCTCTGTGTCAGAGCTCATATACTCTGAAGATCTTAGAGCAGACAGGTATGAAAGGTTGTAATCCCTGTCATGTGCCTATGGAGAACAGGTTGAAATTGAGCAAAAATGACAAGTCACCTCAGTAGACAAGACAAAGTATAGAAGTGTCATTGGAAGCCTGAGATATCTGGTCAACACTAGACCAGACATTGCCTATTCGGTTGGGATAGTTAGCAGATACATGGAGGATCCAAAAGCAAGTCACTGGGCAGTAGTGAAGCAAATTCTCAGGTACCTGTCGAGTACTGTTAATTATGGCTGCATCTACAGGAAGCTGAACACAACTGAAACAAGACTAACCGGCTACAGTGACAGTGATCTAGCTGGTGATGTTGATGACAGGAAGAGCACAAGTGGCTCAGTGTTTCTGTTGGGTACAAGTCTGGTGACATGGGGATCACAGAAGCAAAGGGTGGTGGCTTTACCATCATGTGAGGCTGAGTATATAGGAAGTGCTAATGCAGCTTGTCAAGGCATTTGGCTCAGCAGGCTTCTGGGTGAACTGCTTGGCATCTCAACACCGAAGGTGAAGCTCCTGGTGGATAACAAGTCAGCAATTGATTTAAGCAAGAATCCAGTTCACCATGAAAGAAGTAAACATATCGACACAAGGTACCATTTCATTCGTGACTGTGTTGATAAAGGGGAGGTCGACATTGGTCATGTGAGTACAGCAGACCAGCTGGCTGACATCTTGACAAAGGCCTTAGGGCGTGTCAGGTTCGTGGAGCTGCGACAGCAACTGGGAGTGATCGAAGTGCAGCAGGATTGAGGGGGTGATATGTTATTGTTAATCCCGTGCATGCCATGTTCCATGATGTAAATAGGCATAGCTGCATACTCATGTTTACCTTCCATGTTTATCTAGTCGTTTGATGCATGAACGTTTGGTGTAAGGCTAGAGCCGTGCTGTGTTCACGGTGCGGCCCAGCGGCATTCTCGCCACGCCACGCATGAACTGTTCCCGCGCCAAAGGCGGGCACGACGCAGCGTGAGCGGGCGTGGCGGGGAAACCGGACCGCGAGCTGTTGCAAGCACCAACGGAATAAAGGATAGAGTGCCAGGCGCGGTCGCATTTTGGGGCTGCGGCTAAAACTTCTCTGTGTCCACGAGTTCGCGTGTGTGTGTGTGCGACGTAGTAAGCGACTGAGAGTGTCGTTCCCGATCGCCGTCGGCGCAGCCATTCTGGCAGCCGGCACCAACAAGAGAGAAAAGCCATGGAACATAGGGACAGGAAGGAGAGGTGAGGTCTGGGAGAGGTAGCACGCCACGGACTACCCATTAATAGTCTGGCGGCAGCAGATGCAGACCGTGCCCATCAGCGGCGGCGATCGGCATGCGCCAACGATGGAGAGGGTGCGTGGATTCCTTCTCGGATAAGAGCATGGCTTATGATACAGCCCGCTACCGGCTGCGAGCATCGCAAACCAACGCATGGTGGTGATGGGTCCCGCTCATATTTATTGTGCAGCAGTGAGGCCAGTCAATAGAGGGAGCCGTACGGTGTATTCGCCCACTCCAGCGAGCGTCTGGCGAGCCGCCTGCTACTCTACTCTCTCTCTTGCTTTCCCTTTCCACGTAGGATCTCGCCCGCTCTACGCCATTTATAATACTTGCTCTAAGCGTGCGGACAGCGACGTGCGGTGCATGGATACCACGCGTCGCGGCTGTGGGCCCTGGGCAAAGTGCGCCATGATGGACGGGCGACGCCTGTCCTGCCGCGTGCCGTTCGGCTAGCGCAAGCCCTGTGGATACGGATGGAGCTGAGGAGGGACCAAATTGCGAAATATCATGAATAAATAAGGGGCTTTATGAAAATATTTAGATCGCGATTATTAATCGTGATCCAAAAGTAGGGGGGTTTATGAAAACTATTAGTTATAGCTAAGGGTCTTTATGAAAATATTCAAATCGTGATCATTAGTCGCGATCCATTCTAGGGGGTTTTGTGAAAAATTGTTGAGGTCCAGCAATGGCGGGCCCCCGCCGCTGCTTCACCGGATCACGGCTGCTCCGGCCACCACGAATCTACCTCGGCGCTCAGATCACACCGAATCCTTGCCCCTCCTTCCACATCTCTGGTGTATTTGGTCATCTCCAAGGCTTCCGCAGTCGCACTAGTGGGATGTGTACGACGAGACTGGAGGTCTGCCAGAACTGCCACCCCTTTATTCGGCTGAAGTGCTTTCTGTCATTATATGATGAGAGGCCGATAGGTGGGGCCTACCGTGGGAAACCACTTCCACACAGTCAGGGGGGTGTTTTGTCTGGTTTTAAGAGTTGGGGAGGGGGGTATTGTAGTTGAGGGGAGTAATATGGACTTCTTGACAAGTTTAGGGGAGGTAAAATGGACTTGTTCCTCAAAACATCCATTGGATATGTCCATTGGAATCTAACACTGAAAGATATATACAGATTACCGACTCTGAAAAGAAAAATGGTACAGTTTGTTGTTCAGTTCATGATGGCTCAATTGTTACTAGGGTTTATTGTTTTACTACGTTCACTGACTGGCACAGTCACACAGAATTATCTCCAGTGTTTCACTAACTTGTCCTGACCCAATCCATGCATGAGATTCAAAAAGCGACATTATGATCTTCACAATATTATGTGAAGAAATTTGAGTAACTTCACAACTTAAAACTGCTGTTTAGTTTGACAAGATATATATATACAAATTAAATCTTCAATCATGTCACTTCACAGATAATTATATCTTGATCTCATTAAGATCAGTGCTATCCTAGAAGTGAGTTTTTGTGCATTCCATGATGCAAATTGTCTGAAAATCTCAGTACTTGTAGAATTATTTGAATAATGAGACCTATCATTTGAGTAGAATGAAAATTTCCGCAATTTCTTTTCTGAACCACCATTAATGGACGCTTCGCTAGCTCTATCACCAGGCATTTGAGTGATTAGTTGGAGTTTTGGAAGGTTATCTTGTGAATTGAATGCAATTGGATACATTTTCCAGTGGTAGAGAGTAGTGCCATCTATTTGAACAGGAGATAGTATGCCCACAAGAAGTTCAGTTCATAAATAGTTGATGTGGATTCCGAAGAATCGAACCTACTCAAATGATAAAGTTTACACGATCAAAAATATATAGCCCATAATTTACACGATCCATATTTTCCACCTGTAGAAAAACTTGGTAAGAATCAAACCTTGGAGTGCTAAAAAGGAAACCTGAATAAATACTACTCACTCTTTCTTTGTTTAATGTTTAGAAATGAAAAGGTGTTCTTTCATTGCGTGATCGACACCAACTCAAGTCAATAAACAATAACTGTAAAGTTGCATAGCTACGTTAGCTATAAAAGTTCTGAAGAAGATGCAATAAAGATTAGGTATATAGAGGCTGGTAATAGATGAAGAAAGTTTGGTATTTCTAGTGTTTTACTAGACCACCTTCAATTTTCTAGTGTTTTACTAGACCACCTAAACCCTAAACCCTGCTCAGGGATACCCCCAACCCCCAACCCTGTGCCCCCACAGTATATAAACCCTAAACCCTAAACCCTGCTCAGGGATACCCTTAGTAGTAGGATTGTAGGCAAGGGATTGACTAGCTCTCGAATTCGATGGTGCAAGGAACACAAGGATTTAGAGAGGTTCAGACCCCGAGGTGCATAATACCCTACATCCTGTGTGGTTGTTTATATTGCCTTAGGTGTTGTTTTTTGAGGGGGTCCCTGCCCGCCCTTATATACTCTGGGGGCATAGGGTTACATGAAAAGTCCTAACCGAGTATTGTTAGAGTCCAACTACAACCCAGTCAGGTAGTTTCCTTATACTATAGATAGTTCTACACCTATTCGGGTAGTTACAAAATAGGTAGGGTACATCCATGCGCTATCCCTTACTCTAGAACATTCTAAGCCTATGAGCAGTCCCGCTGCCCCGGGTCTGACAAGCCCCCGAGCTCTTCGTAGCTGAGTCCTGCAGGCGTCGAGTACTTTGTGAAGACGTCTTCGAGTACTTCATGTTGACTTGAGCATCCGTCGAGCGCTTCTGGCCTTCTTCTTGAATACTTTGCGTAGTCTTACATGTACTTCTGGTTGCATCGAGGCTGTGAGGTGCTCATGTCCTGAAATCTTAATCATATATGGTGCGCGAAGTACTCGCGCTCCATATGGAGTAGCCCTCGAGCCTTAGGTTGAATCGTAGAATCAGGCTAAGAGTTACTTCAGTCTTTTTCTTTTTTTATTTTCCTAAAAAATTGAAAAATAAATATCTGATGCCTCATATCCCGCAGCCCCCGAGCCTTAAATCAAAATCATGTATCTTGTGGGGAGCCCCCGAACCAAGATTTGGAATTAAAAATTTAAGACATGGCATCTGATCTTATTCTAAAAATATCAGCGAGTAAAATCAGATACGATACCAAAAGGATCTCTTTTTCGGAAAATATCCCTAAAAATGATACGATTAGATATACCACACTGATTATACCCGAAATATCTTTAGAAATAAATCCGGGGATGTCTATCTCTTTACTGTGCTTTTAGGTGAAGACTCACTGTGTGGGAATCCGCCTTATTACGCTCGTGACTGCTGTGTCTATAGCGTCACGGGTCGTCTCCCAGTGATGCTCATGCGGCTATAAAAGGTGAGCAAGGGTTTAGTTTGAGAAGCACACAATCGCTGAAGATATGGCTCTCAGTTGGTGTTCTCGATTAGAAAGCGTTTTGTTGATCTTGTCTCCTCCAATGGGCGGTTCTGCATGGTGCTGATGACGGGACTTGCCCTGAGGATCAGTACTTGCATGCTTGCGCTTCTTGAAAGATCCAGAGATGTGTGCTGGGATGTGGTAATTGGAAGAAGGGCTATAAGCCTCTATCTCCTCACTCTCCTTTTTCCTTGAGATGATCACATTGCGTGTATCACACCCAATGTTGATCACATTGCGGAGATCACTATTGGAGTAGCTGTAGTTGTCGCCTTGTTGTTCCTGGTGACGGTCGGCAACACGTTGGCGCTTGAATGCCCTCTTTTGATTGACCACACGACGGCACTCATAGAGATCTTCCGCCACAGGCTCGTCTACCACCTGGACAGTGACCATCACAGCTGGTGGAGCCAAGGGCGGATCTTCCGTCATAGGCTTGTCTTCTAACTGGACGGTGATTGTTACAGGTGGTGGAGCTAAGGGAGGTTCTTGTCTGATGGTTGTCTTGACTTCTGTGGCTGTTGTGGGAGTAGTCTCCATTTTGTCGGAGAGGTACTCGTCGTAGTCATCAGAGTTGTAGTCATCGAGATTGAGACGCTCCATCGAATCATCTTCTGAATCGTGGGCCTCTGAGATGCGAACCATGAGGATCTCACGACAAGGATTTTCGACTTCTTGATCTCCTTTGTGTTCTGGGAGGACTAGCGGGACACCTTTCTGGAATGGGAGTTCGCCGATCTAAGGATCAGAGATCCCGGAGGATCGATTGCATATCTCCTTTTCCAGATGCACTGTCCAGCCCTCCGGGGTTACTTTTATGATCAGGTTTGGAAGGGAGTTCTGATCGGTCTTAGAGTTCTTGTGTGATTGGGTTTCGGCTTCTTTGCTATACTGGATTAGGTCATCCAGCTCATTTTCCGAGTCGTAGGAGTACTCGGACTCGGAATTGGTTAGGCCACCGATTCTCGAGTATGTGTGTTTTGGGTGGGCGCAGAGTGGGATGCCCATCAATATTCAGAGGGTGTTTTCATTCATCCAATGCTGCCAGGATTGGATTGGAGTTAGCCCTTCTGGCTCCTTGAGCCATGGCTTGTCGAAAATCGATTCGCTGGGTTTTTCTAGGGTTTTGGAAGTTTGTCCTTGCTTCTTGAGCTTGGCTTCCTCCCAGAGGATGTTGGCCATGTGTGGTGAATGAGACATGGCATCCATAAACAAGTCGACGTTGTCTGACCAGTCCTCGAGATCATCACATGGTTCGAGGTTGTCGAGACTTTCCATGAACTGATCGAAGTCCTGATCAAATAAAGGATCAGAAATATCAGTTGCTTCAGGAATCCACTTGTGAATAGGTTTTGATGCAGAATCCTGAGGTTTCCCTAAGGAAGGCGGCCCCATCCGCTCAAGACAGGGGTTTCCCTTCTCATGTTTCCCACAGGTTTTTCCTATCACGTCCTATTTCTTGTGTCGCAGAACCTCCTCAGTCATGTTAATGCAGTCGGCGAGCGTCGAATCAACTCGATCGGCCCCAGAAAACATGTCACCCAAGCGATTTTGTCGTGGGTTTGATGTTTATGGGTTCTGCTGTGTCCTACAAGCTTGATGCATCCTTCGATTGATCATGAAACTCGATCTACTCCATCGAGTAGTTTTGAGTTTTCGATCTTAGGACGTTTGATTGACTTGAGATAAGTCACATATTTTTCCAGTCTATGAGAAAGTTGGAAATTTTCGGAATTTGGGTTTGTGTCGGACTCGGCTGACCCGTCTGTGCGAGTTGAAGTCGACATGTTCCCACAGTTTTCCGAACTGAGTTCAGGTAGAGCTCGATTTCCGCCGATTTGGGAGCGTCAGCAATTTCGGCGGGTTGGTCGTCGAGTTTCGGCTCTGGTTCCACGGAGGGGATCAGGTGGCCAAAGAAGCCACCCAATCCGTCGGCCGTGCGAGCCCAAGAACCAAAGACGAGGGTTGTACCTTCAGGCACGATGTTGGCGTCGCTTGATCCGGCCATCGAATTCACTGATGAACTCGCCAAATTCCCCTACCTGGCGCCCCAGTTGTCGGTGTTTAACCGCCAAGCCTGCTCAGGGATACCCTTAGCAATAGGATTGTAGGCAAGGGATCGACTAGTTCTCGAATTCGATGGTGCAAGAAACACAAGGATTTAGACAGGTTCGGACCGCGAGGTGCGTAATACCCTATGTCCTGTATGGTTGCTTATATTGCCTTAGGTGTTATTTTTTGAGGGGTCCCTGCCCGCCCTTATATACTCTGGGAGGACTGGGTTACATGAAAAGTTCTAGCCGAGTACTGTTGGAGTCCAACAACAACCCAGTCGGGTAGTTTCCTTATACTACAGCTAGTTCTACACCTATTTGGGTAGTTACAAAAGAGGTAAGGTACATCCATGCGCTATTCCTTACTCTAAAACAATCTAAGCCTATGAGCAGTCCTGCTGCCCCGGGTCTGACATAGATGCCACTAAAAAAAGATTGAAATTGTACACAAGCCATTGAAAAGTTTGTCCTTGCACATGAGCCACTGGCCCAAACTTTCTTTGCGTAAGTGCCAATCCGTCCATCTTCCATCCAACTTCCACCTTTAAGCTGATCTTACATGTGGGCCCAGCCAGATAAGATGTCCAAAATACCCCTTCCTCTCTGCCCTATACTCTACCTGGATGAACACACTGGCCTTCTTTCACTTTCCTCCTAACACAACTGGTGCGGAAAGTGACACCGCCCCACCGCGAGCGAGCCCCGCCGCCGTCTCGCTGAAGCCGCCCTACCAGCACCGCCTCGCCCCCGCCGCGTCCACCACCGGCCAGCCAGCGCTGCCCCACCGCAGATCTGTGCCCGGCCACCGCGGCCGCAAGGGAGCTCGGCCAGAATGCCACAGGCGCGGGAGCGGGGCACCTCGGCCTGGCCGTCGCGGGCGCCGGCTTTGGGGAGCTCGGCCCTGGCCTCGCGATCGCCCGGCCACCCACTCGCCCACCGCGAGGGACCTCAGCAAAAAAAGAGAAAAAGGAAAGGGAAAGAAGAAAAAAGATAGAAACAAAAAAAGCAAAAAAAGAGCAAGAATAAATAATAAATGAAAGAAGAAAGAAAAAAGAAAAAGAAAAAGGAAAGAAAGAAAAAGAAAAAAAGAAAAAAGAAAAAAGAAGGAAAGAAAGAAAAATTAGCGGCAGCGATCTCCTGCGAGGGACCGCTATCGCATTGTGGGCCGTGGCCCACATAGGACATAGGGTGTGCGTGCGTAGCTTCCACACCGTGCGGTGTGGATGATTTGCGGAGACCTCGGCCCCGGTCGACCACCGCCGAGCGAGTGAAGTGCGGCTGGCACTCAAAAGAGTTTTTTTACGTGTATATCATTACAAAAATTATTGGTTATCTACCATTAAAAAGTTCGGAGACACCTATATACCATCACACTAATTTCCTTTTACATGTGTACATTCCGTCCATCTACCGTTAGAATTTAACGGATTTGCAGTCCTGACAAGTAGAACCCACCTAGGAAATTATCCATGGTGCCCTTGATTCCATTTGCCCCCCTATTCTCCCTCGTGCACTCACCTCCCGTCGACACTACTGCCCATCGAACTGACCACCGTCGCCCTCCCTACCTCCCTCCCTCCGCCCCTCTTCTGCGTGCGCCAGGCCAGCCCGCGCCTCAAGCCGCCGCATCCCAGCCCGGATCTGCAGAGCTGCCCGAACCCCCTGCAAGACCACCCTACCTACTTCTGATGTCAAGTAAGCAGTAATCTGAATCGAAATATCCCCTTGCGTGCTCTGTTTTTTTATTCTTGTGCCAATTTCGGTTCCAGTTTCCATCGGCTTGCTCAACTGTGTTGTTGTTCCGATCCCGCAGGCAGTACTTCGTGAACCCGGACGACACGGTGGCGAAGAAGATCGTGGCGCACAAGAGCAGCGCGCAGGGGACGCACTTCCAGTGCGCCTGCCCGCGGCGGCGCGTCTATTTCCAGCCGGGCGAGGTGATAGCAGCGGGCTCTGCCGGGCCTCAACACGGTCATCCGCGAGCTCGTCTGCAGCCTCCATGACATGTACGGCGTCACCAGCGTGCTGGGCATCGAGGGCAGGCAGGACACGAGCAAGACCGTGGACAGCATCCAGGACCGTCGCGCGGCGCCCACGTCCGCCCCTACCGCTACCGCAGCCACAGAGGCTGGCGCGTGCGCGAGCTGGAGCTGGCCGCGCACCCACAGGCCCCACCCCTCTCGCCGCGCGCCGCCACTGGCGCCCGCGGTCGCCTTCGGATCCGGACCCTCCATGAGTGGCGTGAGCGCCTCCCCCGCCCCTCCGACCACGCGCAGCGCTGCCACCACCTCGGCCGCGTTGGACGCAGACCGCCGCCGCGGCAAGGCCAGGTCGCGGTCGGAGCAGGGCCAGCTGCACGGCCGGGCCAGGCCACGGGCAGAGAGCAGGCCAGGGCGGTCAGGCAGCCGCGCGAGGCCAGGCCAGGGGCAGGTAGCTCCCAGTATAAATTAGAAAGTATAAATTAGAAGGGTAGGTACATCTTTATCCACCTCCGTTAGGTTCTGTTAGAGTCGTTCTGTCAAAAATGGTACATAGGTAAAAGAACATTCTCGCGATGATAAACACGTGTCTCTAAATTTTTTAGTAGTATGCACATAATCAACAACTTTCATAATGATATATACGTAAAAGACTCCACTCAAAACCTCCGTCGTGCTCAATGACCAAATAACAATTGTAGACCTGTGAAGTCACTAGTCATCAATTTAGAAAATATCATTGCTGTCGTCATCCTCAATTTAGAAAATATCATGGACAGCAGTATCAGCATCCTTCAGCGGCCGCGGCTGTAACAAGCAGCAACTGACTGACAGGCATGGATAAAGGAATTTCCAGCACTAATGGTTGTTTTTCCATTTTAGATGAAATCTCACCATGCCAATGTTCGGACTTAATTCTGAATAAAGAGAACCTTGCACCGTGCGGATTACAAGTAAATCTGCATCAGCTGGATAGTCTACTTGTGGGCTGGTTCAAATTCTGAATAAAAGTTTATGCATGGACTAATTCTCTAAGCTAAGCATAGGTCACGGCCAAAATTTTCTGCATATTACTTAATCCAAACTGAACCAAAATTAGCTCCAAAACAGGGAATTAATTTTTAAATCTAATCCTAAGTTACCACCACTGCATTTATTTATTATTTGAACTATTATTTGTTTGTGGCATTCACGTAAGGCTGAAATGCATTTATTTTATTTATGCTACAATGTGTATCTATAGACAAGTGCAACTATTATTTATTTGTGAGCATCAATTTCAGTCATGGGCATAGAACATCCATCCAAATTCAGTGGCACAAGCGTAAACAAAGTTTTGCATGCTGCTCAACCCTGAGGCTTTTTATGCTGTGCTTTGACACCGTTAATGAGAAATATGGGCCGCGTTTGGTACAAGTCAAATCAAGATTACACAAAAAGATGAATGCCCGCATGGAGTAATAAATGAAATCTATTTACAAAATCTTTTTAGGGATGAGTGTAACTTTCCGAGATGAATCTAATGACGGTAATTAATCGATGATTTGCTACAGTGATGCTACAGTAACCATCCTCGAATCACGCGGTCAAAGGCCTCATTAGATTCGTCTCGCGATTTACACAGGGGTTGTAGAGGTGGTTTTGTAATTAGACTTCATTTGATACTCTAAATTAGCGGTCAAAAGCGTGCTACAGTAATTTCATGAAAAAAACCAAACACGGCCATGGACGAAATGGCACCTGTGCAAAGAAAGTTTGGGCCAGTGGCTCACGCGCAACAACAAACTTTTCAGTGGCTTGTGTACAATTTCGATATTTTCTAGTGGCATGTACGTAAAGGTCTCCTTAGGTTTCTGGCGCCATCATCAAGTGAGCAAGACAAACACCTGAGCTCTGTCATGTACCTGAAGCACACCCAGAACTCACATCTTAGAAGCTATGATTTTTTTTCCATACCAAGAAAATCAATGATGAAGACTACAACCTTTGGAATTGATAGCATGCTCTATGGACGCTTCCCCTGGTATTTGTTGACAGTCAAAATTGGCATCAATCGGTCTGACCAAGCGGTCTGACCGGTCTGGTGCTATAGCCTGCCCGGCAGGGGACCGACCGGTCTGACCGGTCTAGAAGGAGTCCGAATCAATTAAGGAGTTTTTGTAGATTTAGATCTGTAATAGAGATTCCTTGCGGGATAAGTCCACCCACCCTATAAATATAAAGGGTCACGGCCGATTGATGAAATCAAATCGATCAAAATACAAAACAATTACTATTTTTTATTCTCTTTACCTTTTCTCCAAACCCTAGCTTTTCCAACCCTCGTCTGTTGTTCTTCCTTCGTCTCCGCGATGTTTGAAGGCGTTCTAGGTGGTCTGCCGATTCTAGAACAACCCTACATGCGCCTGTCCTAACGGGGTCCCTCTCAGGCTAGTATTCGTCGGCCATTGCCGATTTCACCCGGTGACCGGTCTGACCGGTCCCTTAGACCGGTCTGACCGCTCCACGCAGGAGGAGCTGCATCGAGCTCTTTGTTGGCGCCTACCAACGTCACCAGCGATGACGCCCGCAGACGTCAATTTGGGGTGGCAGTATTTCATGAACCACGAATGAATCCGCAAGCGCACGGAATACCGTTGTAGCATTTTACCCGGGAGTATATCGGGGTGTCATTTATATTTCCGCAGGGAAGGCGGTGAGTGAGAGAATATATAGATTAGTGGTTGAACTCTATCTAGATTGGATATTCTCATGCATAAACAGGGGTAAGATAATAACATGGTAGGAGGTAGTGTGACACACACACACACACAAACTACCCTCTCGAATAAATAAAAGAAAGATAAAAGAAAGATAAAAGATGCTTTAGGCCGGGAGCAAGGTAAAAGTCAGAGCTCGAGTCAGCTGTGCTAGGCTAGTTATATCTACACTTTCTCACTGGTTAGCTCGTCAGAGATTAAACTACACAACAGGGAGATCGCTATCGAAGCGACGGGAGGAGCCCGTACACCCCGGCGACTTTATGTACCTCCTACCCCCCATACCGAACGTGGAGGATTACTAAAAAGCTCGGACAGGGCTGTCACCACCTGCCAGCTACCTCTACAAACCGTGGGTATAGTTGACATCCAGCAACACTTAGCTAATCTAGACACCATGTCTACACTACTAAGGGATACTCTAGTGTCCCGCGCGGAGCCCCCACCCTCCGGATGGACAGACATCACACTAGAGCAATCATACGAATACTGGAGCAGTTGATAGAGTTCTAAGAACAAAAGACTAACCATCTCCAGCACAGGGCGATCATACAATGCAAGCATAGAATGATAACGCAACCATGACAAGAAGCATATACTCGATAACTCAGAATATACTTCAAGCAGATATCGGTAACCATAGTCTAATTCTATTACAAACGACCGAATATTACAAGAGAGAGCTAGAGATGAACCCAAACCAGACTCTCGAGCAACACCGACGACTCGATGACTCCTAGACTTCTCCTAAACTTCACTAAGCCTAAAGACTATGCAAGGAGGAACTTGAGAGGTGAGTGAAGTGAGATATGTGTGTGTTCTCATTCTCTACCCCCCCTTGTATTTATAGCAGGGAGCCACGGGGTTTCTGCAGCTAATCCTCCACAAACCAACGTAGGGGACCAATGCCATGCTGCCACGTAGCAAGCTTAAGACGGTGGGGCCCACGGGCTGGTCGGCCGACCAAGGGGTCGACCGGCCTGCCAGTGGCGCCAACCGCCCCTAACTGCTGGGGGTTGGGCTTGTCTGGGCCTGGCCTGGTCTGAACACCGAGGTAGAGCTTGTCTTGAGTGATCTTGCTTCGGTTCTTGGGCTACACTTGGTCCATTTGAGCCTGAATCGATACTCTGATATTTTCTGTGTTTTTCTGTTGGGCCAAAGTGTGCTTGCAACCTGCATATTAGCTCAAAAGCACAACTTGTATATTCTAGAAGGTAAAGTGTGGTTTAGGGACTTTATTGGATAAGGATGCGTGTAAGAAATGCAAACTCTCATGATTTTCTGATCAAGTTGACGCTTGGAAATGATCGTTAGTGAGCGTCAACACTCTTCCTCGCGCCGCATGGTCTAGTGCGTTCGTGTGTTGATCCGTAAAAGACGTCAACATACTTTTTGGCAACTCCGCTGCAGACGAAAGATCTTGGTTGACAAAACCGATCTAATCTACCCCGAAGAAGATGGGCTCTACTACCGAAATCGACCCGGACAACATCATCCCTACAACGTACAAGCATCTTCCAGAGGAAGTTCATCTACTGCTGGAGGAGCGCAAGAAGAAGCGCGATGAAGAAGATCTACTAGCAGCGCTTTGTAGCTTCAAGGTCGATCGACGAGGCAAAGTCACCAAGATCAAGGAGATAGACTTCGCTTCTACCTCCACAGATGCATTTACTAAGGTAACACCTGCTGTGAGTGCTCCATCTTCTGATGTTACTATGGAACAAATTTAGAAATTGCTAGCTGAGCGTGATGTTTATTAGGTTAATTGGCTTAGCTCTAAGGAAAGAGAATCGGCTGGTAAGAAACCAGAAACAGCCGATGAACATCCATCTGTTTCTACTTCTGAATTTTATGTTCCTCAACCATCAGTAGCATCTCCTACGAGTCAATCTCAATATGGGATGCCGATGAATTCTTTCAGTGGTCAAACTGTGACACCCACGTACACTGACCCCATTATGAGTATTCCTTGTTCGGCCAACATTAGCCGAACAAACGAGATTGTTTCGTACATACCACCAGAACCTCCCAGGAACTCAGTACCACACATCGATCCAACCTCCGACGAGATGTTCGACCGATATGTGCAACGTTGGCAAAACCGGTAGAGACCGGTCAGACCGGTATACCAGTCCGATCAGACCGGTTTCCTCTACCGGTCCGACCGGTCCATCCGGTCATCCTGTTCCAAACCAGTGTGATGTTTCTACATCCACACAACCAAATTCCTCGAGTAATTTTGACAAAGCGCTTGCTGATTATAAGAATGATTTGGCTAATTTGCTCAGAGAAAGTTTTGGAGTGGATGTTAGAAGCAAAACTCACACATATTAAAAGTCGTATCCTACTTCGTTTGATTCAGTTGCATATCCTGCTGGTTTTAGGTTACCTAAATTTGTTAAATTCAGTGGGGAAGATACTAGGAGTACTTTTGAGCATATTAGTCAGTATCTTGCCCAATTAGGAGAAGCTGGTTCAATAAATGAGTTGAAAGTGCGCTTGTTTTTTTATCTTTAACTGAAACTGCTTTCTCTTGGTTTTCTTCTTTGGCACCTAATTCTATTGGCTCATAGGAACAATTAGAGCAGAAGTTACATGAGCACTTTTTCTGTGGGCATGATGAGCTTAAGTTGTCTCACTTGACATTAGTTAGACAATCACGTAATGAATCCGTCAATGATTATATAAGATGATTCTGTGATACAAAAAACTGATGCTTCAATGTGAATATCGCAGAAAAGGATTTAGCTGATTTGGCTTTTAATGGCTTGCACTCTCATATTAAAGAAAGATTAGAGGGCTGTGATTTCTTTACTGTTACTCAGGTGCAACAAAGAGCTTTGGCTATAAAAAGCCGAAGAAAAGAGTCTCAAGAATCCCATAGACATCATCGTTCTAGTGTGCATGCTCTAGATTGTACTTTAGATTGTTTGGATGATGAGTCTAATGATGTATACGCTGCTGAGTTTGCTTGGCCATCTCAAGCCAAATCGTTTACTTGTTCTGCTATTAAGCCGATTCACAAAAATCGGCAAGATGAAAAATTTACTTTTGATGTATCCAAGTGCGAAAGAATATTTGATGAGTTGTATAGGCTTGGATACATCAAGATGTCACATACTGTACCGCCGCTTGAAGAGTTGAAGCGGCGAGCATATTGCAAGCTCCATAATACATTTTCACATGCTACTAATGATTGCAATATATTACATAGACAGATTTAATCGGTCAATAATGAAGGACGATTGGTTATTCCTACTATGCAGGTTGATCAGAATTCTTTCCCAGTACATATGTTGGAATTAAACAATCATAAAGTGCTAGTTCGGCCGAGCCAAGCCGAATCGACAAAAGGAAAGAATGTAGTTATTGGTGATGAAAGACCTGAAAAGAAACTGACATTTAAGACCCCTCAAGGCGCAAAAACACTTGGGGGCAAGACAAGAAGAAGAAGGCCGACAACAAGTCGACCGGTCTGACCGGCCACAGCGGCGGTCTGACCGGTGCGCCCAGTAAATCTGGGAACTCCTCCAAAATCAAGACACGACCAAGTTTTAAGGAATTCTTGGCCAAATATGAGAAGGAAGGGAGTGCTCAGAGACAGAAGGGGCGATCAAACGAAGTCAAGGGTACAGAATCATCATTGAAACATCAAGAGCAATCGAGTCAAGGTAACTATACTTCATCTAGTGGACTGATTGTTCCATGGTATTGCTGGTATCCTTACTTTTATACACCCATGGATTATAGTAGGATGCATATGCAATCATATTACATTCAGTATCCTCCTATATATCCAAATCATGCATTGCCACAAAGACCGATTGTTGCTAGCAATAATCTGGTCCAACAAGATGTTGATTGCAGCAAGTAGAATGAGAAGAGCAAGAAGCAAGACTCTAAGTATTTACAGCCGAGGTGGTGCCCCTCAGATTTGTCTCATACTCAGAAGCGAAGGCTGCAACGTATGCGCAAGTAGGAGGCAATGGAACAACAAGTAGAGGCTGAGCCAAAGATGTCAATAATCATGAAGAAGGTATGGCAGCCGAAACAAGTTGTTTCAGCATTGTCTTGATTAAAGCAAGACATGGTTGATAATTGTTTATCGCCCTTAGCACAAAAAATGGCCGATGTAATGATAATCATCGCCCTTAGACAATTTCGGCTCAGAAGAATATTTTTTTGGCAAGCAAGCTGTAAGGATCACCGGGGTGTCCGACCCTAGAGGGGGAGGGGGTGAATAGGGTCGCTAATCGCTTTTTAACCTAGGGCTAAAATTACTTGCATAAGATAAACCTAACACGTCCTATACATGCTAGTTATGACTAAGGTTTATCTATGCTACTCTCTACTTACCCCTAAAAGACTTGCAACCTAGCCAATCCTAATCAAACTAACTAGGAAAGTAAAGGTACGCAAGATAGAGTAAATGCGGAAACGTAATGTGGTAAGTAAAGAGGTAAGTGCAAGAGGGATGCAAACTCCCGAGTAGACACGGTCATGTAACGTGGTTCGGCACAAACGCCTACGTCCACGGGACACCGAGGCTCTTCCGATCACCGTCTTGCACTACGCCACCAAGGCGATGCCGGCAAGAAAAGGCAAGTGCCCCTAAGACACCGAGTCTCGTGCACCGCCACCGTCTCTCTCGGTCACCTGGCCGTAATCCACTACGGAGCTTCTCCACCAAGGAGGGGGCCTCCTCTTCCCCCGCACAAAGTGTCGTTGCCACTCCACACCAAGACGGAGGGTCACACGACGGACCACAAGTTGCTTGCCACAGCAAGACTTCTCTCAAGGGAGCTCTCGCAAGAACTAATCCCTATTACAAGCACTAAGCACTCTCACAAGTGTGCTTAAGCCTATATGATATACAAGAAAGCTCTATGGTGGTTGGAGATGTTTTTGGGTGTGTGTGGGATGTCCAGCAACTCCAGCACTCTTCAAATGGCCGGGGTGAGGTGTATATATAGGCCACCAAGTCTTGTAGCCATTGCTCCAACGGTCAGCTGATAATCTGCATACCATCGGAAGAACCGATGCCTCTGGCTGATGTAGCGTCGGTTCTTCCGGTCACTCATAACCCGAAGTAGCTGTTGAACTCCTGACAGCTGACGCAGTGATCACCGGTTGAACCGATGCTTTGTACCGATGCATCACCGGTTCATCCGGTGCTTAAGAATCTTCTCCTGGGCGCTGACGTCATTGCACCGACGCAATACTCCGATGCACCGTCGGTTGAACCGGTGCTGAAGAATCTTCTCCTGGGCTCTTGACATCATCTCTGGAACATAGGACGCCCAATGCACCGATGCCCCTTTTTGACCCGTCGGTTCATCCGGTGCCCATAAGCTGACTTGGCTTTGATTTCTTCCTGCACCAAACATCATAGCGTCGGTTCTTCCGACAAGCGTCGGATGCACCAATGCTTAGGCATCGGTTCTTCGGGCCTTGCTATGCCTATCTTATCTTTCTCTTTGTCATCACTTGAACCTAAAAGCCTGAGAATGGTCATCTTAACAATCATATTAGTCCAAGTGTTGTGTTGTCATTCGATTACTAAAATCACTCGAAATGGCATAAATGGTGCCATGTTCGTTTCACAAGCTTTACCAAAAAATAGGGGGGCATATGTTGATAGCCAAAACTGGCATCAACTGGTCTGACCAAGCGGTCTGACCGGTCTGGTGCTATAGCCTGCTCGGCAGGTCCTACCCGGTCTGACCGGTCTAGGAGGAGTTCGAATCAATTAAGGAGTTTTTGTAGATTTAGATGTGTAATAGGGATTCCTTGCGGTATAAGCCCACCCAACCTATAAATATAAAGGGTCACGGCCGATTGAGAAGATCCAATCGATCAAAATACAAAACAATTACTACTTTTTATCCTCTTTACCTTTTCTCCAAACCCTAGCTTTTCCAACCCTCATCTGTTGTTCTTCCTTGGTCTCCGCGATGTTTGAAGGCGTTCTACGTGGGCTGCCTGTCGGTGCCCTGACCCGGTGGTCCGGCACCAACTAGTAACGTGTTGCGTGATCCCTCACCCTGGATGGTTGATGCAAGTGGCAACACAGGAACACACGGGTTTATCCTGGTTCCGGCCGCGGAGCCGTACATCCAGCAAAGGGGTGTGCGAGTGCATTGTACTATCTTGCACCGGGGGAGCCTGTAGTAGGGGGTACAAGTGAGGTGAGAGAGGGAGGGAAGCACCCAAGTCTCTGTTAGAGGAGGAATTGATTGAGGCAAGTGCCAATATCGGAGCTCAAGAGAGCATGTGTGCGTGCTGCGAGTCGCATTGAGTGTGTGTGTGTCCTGAGCGGATGAGATGAGATGAGCCCGCCTCCCCCATTTATAGACACAAGGAGGGGCGGTGTACATGTACGGGAGGGGGAAGAAGTCATCGTCTTCTCCCCGAATCGGGGGTGCACAGTGGATGTCTATTGTAGGAAGTACACTGTGGGGTACTAGAGATCATGGCGCCGGGTGTGCGGCTGTCCTGGGCGGCATCCTTGGCCTTGCGGAGATCGCGCCAGCGTCCTTGTGGCTCCTGTAGGCGTCGTGGCGGTTGCTGTGGAGGGTACCGTCCTCTGTGCTCAACGTGGTGGGACGCCGAGGGTCTTGCTCTGGTCAAGGCCCAGGCCGCGTTCGAGAATCGTGCTCATGCTAGTCGAGGGTTTCGTAGGGGAAAAAGTATGAGGAAAGTACAGGGAGTTGGCAGCACATTGTTGAGAATAGTGCCGGGCACGTCTTGCACAGGGCGTCGCAAGTTCCTACAGTGCTGCTGCAGCGCTGGGGATGGTGGAGCAGTGACCGGAGTTGGCGGACGGGACTCTGGGCGCTGTTGCTGGGCGGAATGGCGGCCTGATGCCATCTGACCCGGATGCTGCAGCGGAGTTGCTGGCATTTAATGCCTCCGTACGGCGGGCCAGTGAGCGGATGGGCCGTTTGTCCTTATTGTCGAGGGGACTCAATCCTCTCTCTCGAGGGTAGGCTCGCTACCCTCGAGCGAGGTGGAGATGCGGGGCGCCTTCGAGGGTCTCGGCGGGGAGCCCTCGAGCGAGGCGGAGATTGCTCCGCAAGTTCGAGGGGGATTCGGATGGGCCGTGCTGCGAAGCTGAGCCGTGGGCCGCGAGTTGGGCTTCTTTGAGTCCTTTCCTTTCCTTCGGATTGGAAGGAGACTGTTGGCCTTCATGGGCCTGATTGCCTAACACATGCTTTGCGTTTTGAGAGCGATTTAGTCCCCTGATTAGGGTGCCCCTAATCATGGTACCCGACACTACCGATCCTAGAACAACCCTACGTGCGCCTGCCCTGACGGGGTCCCTCCCGGGCTAGCGTTCGTCGGTCGTTGCCGATTTCACCCAGTGACCGGTCTGACCGCTCCACGCAGGAGAAGTTGCATCGAGCTCTTCCTCGCGCCGCACGATCTAGTGCGTTCGTGTGTTGATCTGTAAAATGCGTCAACAGTATTCTGACGTATACAATAGAAATCCAAACATCTAACAAAATAAGCAACATCACAAATATATAAGAGAACCAGCTTAAAAAATTTAGCAATAAAAGTGGAGAAGACATATAATTTTGTTGATGCCTGGCCTGTCAATTCCATACACGGTGGGTGCTACGAAACAGTCACTTTTTGTGGATGACTGATACCGATAATGTCAAACAGTGGAGCAACCTTTTGTAATAATTTCACAATGTCACAACTTGCTTTCTCGATGTCAGAGGGAAGCGGGAAAAGAGGATTTCCAGTGCATTCATGTATTACTTTTCTCAGTGCTACATTATAAGACCAATTGTAATGAGAAACTGATATACATAAACAAATGATGCTTAAGAAATACTCCCTCCAGTCCAGTTTAAAAGGCATATAATGGTTTTGCATTTGGGCAAGTTTATAAGGCGACCTTATATTTTCTAGATAGTTTTTATGCTGTTAATTAATATGGCTTGGAAGACTATTGGTTCACTGTGTTGCATGCGAGGCTGTTATTGGTTCACATATTACAGATGAAGTAATTCCAACATCTTTCTTCTCCTTGATATAATGAAAGGTGTTCGAGAAAAAAGGTAATTCCTATTAGAGTAAAAGCGAATGAATCGATTGATCTCTGTTGAACGATATCTGTACAATATATACAAGCCCAAAGGGGTGTCTATTGGTGAAGAGGTGTCTCTACGGTGAAACTACGGTGTTTCTACGGGGGAACCGTGTTCCCACGGGGAACCGTCATTAGCGGTTGCTAATGTTGGTCTTATCTAATTGATCACCTAATCTAACTAATCCTAACAATTCCTACGTCCACACTAATCTCACTGGATATGCATTATGCTCCCGTTGGGATCAACCTCCAAAAAACATCAAGTATTTATTTTATCTTCTTTTACTGCAATCCCCACTGCCAGTTGCCACCGCAGTCATCCCCCTTCCCTTTTTACTGCCACCGGGTAAAAGACCCTAGCGTCTCGACGTTGCCTTAGTTGGTACTTTTGACTAACTTTGCGCGCGAGTCCAGTGATGAAGACGACGGGGAAGACTGTTGGTCAGGTCAGTGGGATGAACTCTGGTTCTGTCCGAGAGAGCTGTGGTGGGAATACCTCTGGATCTGTCCGGGTGAGCTGCGGTGGGATCACCTCTGCATCTGTCCGGGTTAGACTTCTATCTCCTTTTTTTTTCTGTTGTTGCTTTCGTGAGCTAGGCACATGCATGTTTGTCACATTCCACGGCTAGGTGACTGATTGACCTTAATCAAGCGGAACCTAATCCACCCAGATCTTGCTAGACTTCATACTGATGAACCATTGATTTGTAGCTTTTGGATAAGTAATGATTTGATCTTTTATATTAATTATATTAGTACTTTTGGATAAATAATGATCTACTTCACAATTGTAGTATTTCTGTGCGTACTTAATACGTGAACACTATCATTCACCGCCGAACTCACAAAAATAATGGCAATGCTACCAGTTGAGGGATTGGTATATGGGGACTGCATTATGTGATTTCCACATTCATGTGACAAATGAAGAATTCCTTTTCTAAGAGGGCGGAGTCTTGTGATAGGCTATATTAATGAAATATTTCTTATACCCTGGAGGATAGATCACTGATGCAAAAAGATGACTTAGATAATATCTTTAAAACAATATTCACTGCAGGAAATACCTTCATTAGTACCGAGCGCATGCAGGCAGCCCATTTAGTACCGGTCGCAGCGTCCAGTACTAAACTAAATAGTTAGTCTCTTTGAAAAAATAGATCCAGATTAATGCGCGTGTGCCGGGGTTCGAACTCGTGACCTATGGTCTCGCATGTAGTATTCTCTACCATCCCACTCACACAACACATATGAGTGCATTGAAGATGTTATCCTTTTGAAGTAACCAGGATGGTCCATTTAGTACCGGGCCATAACACCACCCGGTACTAAATGTCACAATTTAGTACCGGGTGGTGTTATGGCCTGGTACTAAATGGTTGGGTGGGCCGGGAGCTATTTAGTACCGGGTCATAACACCAACCGGTACTAAATGATGGCATTTAATATTGGGTGGTGTTATGAACCGGTACTAAATAGCTCCGGGAGGCACTGTGCTATAGAACCGGTACTAAATTGGTATTAGTACCGGGTTTAAAACAACCGGTACTAAATGGAGATGGAATGAATGACTCTTTTTCTATTAGTGATTAGAGGAGGCGCATGTTCACATTAGTTTTCATTAAAAAAATTTGTCATCAAAGCCTCACACCATGTGATTTTGTGCTCTTTTGTCAAATGCAGGTGAGATGGATAAGTTGAAAACACGGTGAAGCATTTGCAGGAAATCCCCTAGCACTTCTATATGCAGGGACTTGTTCTGCCGATGCTTCTACTATTCTGTACTGAGCAAAACTGCTAAGAAGGGTAAATAAAATCTTGGTATAGTCATGCGTTCCTACCGAAGTGGCGATATACGATGTCTGGCCTGTGTTTGATGCATCCCTTTGACCTTTGTGGTGTTACTTGAGACATGTCCACTAAAATAACAATTGAAAGATGCTCTCTACTTTTGGCATTACTGTTGGAGAAGTTCGGGACCCTTTAATAATGATTAGTAGTTTAGCACTCCATCTATCCGTTCTTAATTGTAGGTCACTTTGGCCTTTCAAGATATGTTGTTATTGCCATGTATCTAGACATAGCGTATCTTTAGATAAATGAATGTACCTTAGAAAAGCAAAAACGATCTACAATTTGGAGCGGAAAGAATACTATATAATGCTTATATGCTCAATGTGGCGTTTCCATGTTGATCCTGTTCTGATATGCATGGTGGAGCTTACTCTGTGTTCTGCGTAGTATAACCAGGCCACGAATTTAGCAGGGATGTCAGATGTGCATGCTCGAAATTGGTTCTCTTTGTTATTTGGGGTGGTACCAGCATTTCTCCTGACACCTGGAGTATGTTTGATCACAACACATATAACATCTCTATGGAAAGACACAGTTAGTACTATATATATAGAAGAGCTGGCAACTGACCTTCGGAGTTCTTTTTAGAGTTGACAATGCCCTTGTGAGGTTTTATGAATTTATCGTCATGCCCAGACATGGATGGCGAAATACATGTTTGACATGTTGGAGATGTCCTTGTATATGCTCTGTTGTGGACTATATGTGGATGGCTAATCAGCAGATCAGTGGCAATCAGATCAGAAATGCCGTGATTTTGCTGTCATAGCCTCTCGCACTCTAGAACTTTTAGAACCCCGTCCCTCCTCTCATCATATGTCACCCTTGCTGAATAAATGCAATCATTGTTATAAAGTGCTTGAAAGGTACTATTCCCTCTTATGTTTTAAGAAGATTAAAACGCAATTAAGAAACGTGTTTTAGCACTACCGCTTGTCCTCTCTTTCTCCATTCCAGGGATTCAATTGTAATTGAGCGATCAAAATTGGACTATTTTTGTCTACCGAACGACAGCACTTGGGACGGAAATCCTCCCACTTAAAGGCATCAGGACTGACAAAGTCATTGGCGCTTCAAACTGCATGGTGTGGCTGGCTCTGGCTCAGCCTTGTCGAATTCACAGGAAGAGTCCCACGGGTTTGAATTTGGAAAGTACTTCCCCGCGTCGCTCCCCACGCGGGGTGACACGGGCGGCTCCCAGACCCGCCGCCGCTTCCCCATCCTCACCTCCTCTCTGCCGCGCCACCGCCGGAGCTGGCCGCCGGCATGGCCGTCCGGCCGGCCGGGATGGTGGCGGTGGGGCTCTCCTTCGTCCCTGTTACGGTGGCATGAGCTTCAGCGGCCGGCAGCCCATCCTTCGCACGACCGGCATGGAGCTCGTCGGAGATGGCTGCCGCTGCTTCGGCGGCGGCGGCCGGTGCCCATGCTGGCGTAGGCTCTGCGGGCGCGGGGAGGCGGGGTGGCCTTCTCTCCGTGTGTGCCCTTCCTCCTCCCTTGGCTGCGCTTGGCCGGGGTGACCGGTCTGGGTCTCGGGCGTCCAGATCTGGTGGCCGGGACGCCGGATCCGGGCCCTGGGCGGCCGGATCTCCCTTGGCCGGCGGTGGTGGTTGCGGGGGTGGCCAGCGGTGGCTGAGGCGCTGGGGGTGGTGCTTTTCTCTGCTGCTCCTCCCCTCACGGCCGTGGTGCTGGGGCCATGGCCGGTTCTCCTCGGAGGCTGGCTGTGGCCCGGGCGGCTCTGCTGACGTCGGTCAGGTTGGAGGCGGTGGCGACGGCAAGGGGGTGCCGGGCTCATGAACTTACATCCTGAGTCGGTGGGCCAGGGCATGGGGCGGCGCCTGTGCGGTAGCGCCCGAGGTGGTGGAGCACGCAACTGACGGTGGCTGGCGGCTTCGGTAGCCTCAACGGCGGGTGCTTCAGTTAGCGCCGGCAGCCGGCAATGGCTTCGGCGTGCGGCAGGTGGACACACGCGGCAGAGTGAGGCCGGTTCTTCGGCAAGGCGTTTGGTCGGCGGGGGCGGCTAACGCAGCTTCTCGGCTGTGGTGCGCAGCTGGCGCGTCGATGCACCTCTGGCGGGACTTCTGCAGGAAGATTGGCAGCGGCGACGGTGGCGTCTTTCCGGGTTTCGGTAGCTTGGCCGGCGACTTTGCTGAGGGACCTTGGGCGAAAGCCTAGCGGCAACGACGCCTGCGGGTGTCATTTCCCTGTTGAGGGCGTCGCGCCTCTAGCATTTCCACGGGTGAAAAACCGGTCCATTCTTGGACGAGCGACGGCGGCGCATGGACGCCGTAACCTTCTTGAAGGCGTTGTTGGAAGGCGGAGCTGCTCTTGCGTCTTGCTTGAGCTGGGTAACGATGACTCGCTTGGGCCCTTGCTTCGAGAAATCGTTGCTGCCTCTTCTTAGTTGGGTTGTCGTTTGCTCTGTTATGGTTGTGTGGGTAGGCTTCGCTTTCGTGGTGGTTTCTCGCCACGTTTGGCTGCCTTGTACATAATTTGCTCTCTGCTTATCAATGAATGCTGGTAAAACGGATCTTTCGAAAAAAAAATCACATGAAGGGACAAAATCAAGTAAAACTTTACACCTCCGCTTGGACTGGAACATGAACAACCCCTTTTTTTTGGTTGATTTGATTTCGCAACTCCTCACGTCGAGATCGGCGGAGCGAAGGGAAGGGAAGGGAAACGAAACGCAACGCAACGCAGCAGGGGCCTGCCTGCCTGCAGCGGTGCAGCCAGCTGGGCCCCTCACCTCGGAAACCTGAACAGACACCTATTTAAGTGACTGACGCATGGGGCCCACCGAGCACTGGTCTTTCCCCTCCCGAGCCAAAAGCCCAAAACCCTCCCAGAATCCCATCCGGTCCCATGGCCGCGAGCCTGCGACCAAATTCATTCATCGCGCTGCGCTCATGATGGACGCCACCCGCTTGCTCAACGCCGACGACCACCACCACCACCACCAACAGATGGGCCTGGGGAAGACGAACACGCTGGTGGTGCGCGATCAGCACCCCACCATGGACAAGCAGCGGACGCCCAGTGGGGAGGGCCTGCCCCAGGCGACGGGCCGTTGGCGCTTCCGCGGCGTGTGCCGCCGCCCGACGAATTTTTCTTTTTTATATTAAAAAAAATCAAAATTTCAAAAATATATGTCCGTTTCGAAAAATTTCAAAAATATACCCTAGTCGTCCGGAGGGGGCGACAGGCCCTTAATGTAATTTTTTTCTTCAAATTTGCAAAGAGGTCCCTGGCCGGGGGTAAGGGGGCCTGTCGCCCCCCGGGCGACTGGGACCCACACACGGGCGACACGGGGGCTGTCGCCCCCCTCGGGCGACCGGCTCTGCCCCCCTATATAAGCATTCTACCCCCATTTTCTCCTCATTTGAGCCCAAAAAATTCACAAAAAATCAAAAAAAAGAGAGGGATGAGGAGAAGGGAAGCGGTGAAGCCCTGCCGGATTGTGCACTTGTGATCTGCAGAGCTTATGTATTTTTCCATTGGTTTTGTAGAGTAATTTAATTTAATTAGTGCTATAGTAGAACCAATTAAGTAGGAGTTTAATGATACTTTAGTTACGTAGTAATAAATTAGTTTAGAAAATTAGTACTACACGTTTATTATTACAATTGCAGTACTATTAGAGACGTGTTTATAAATTAATTACGATTTAGAATAGAATTTTGCATATGCAGTATAGAATTTGTGTGTCATCACATAGTTATGAATACTTATATGTTGTAGTTGAAATCAATACTTAGTTTTTACGGATTATTGGATAAGGTAGTGAAGTAAAGAGTATAACTCGATAAGTATTCTGTGATATACAGATATATCGAGCAAGATGCAGTTTCAAGTATTTTTTGGTGACTACAATGTTTTGTATGGGCCAAATGGAGTAGACTTTTTTGACTTTAAGTGCACATCTAGCGCCATAGATAAACCTCTGGAGAGGAGTTTTGGTTCCATATATAAGTGGTTGCAGCGTGTGTTCCGTGTTGATTCGGAGACACATGTGATGACCGTCCAGTCTTTTGTTAATTGGGAGGTAGAAAGTGATTTATGGGAATTGATGATGATACACAGCACTGATGACTGGCAGAAGTACATGCAAGCAGCTCTAGAGCGTGGGTGACCTCTGGCCATTATTGTTCAAACCCGGGAGAAGACACAAAATGAAATCCAACATGGTGCAGATCAAGCAACTCCGAGTATTCGAAGAGAGACCAACTATGTTGAGCAAGATGAGTCAGAAGAGATAGAGAACCAAAACATCGGACCACAGTGCCTTGCTGATGAGGGAGAGAGGATACATAGCATTGTGGACGAGATGGAGGCAAAAGACCAAACCGCAATGGATATGGAAGAATATGAGGGCTCATCTGATGACGAGCAGTACTCATTGCCAAAAGAGTGGAAGGAGCATGATTTTGGCAATCATATCGCAGAAGACTTACGAAATCAGGAGTGGGAGTACAGAGGGTATGAGGTAGTGCAACATATCCAAACATTGAAGCCGTAAAAGATGCTGTGAGACTGTGGGCAATATCATTGAAACGAGAATTTAGAGTCGTAAAGTCTGGCAGTAAAGAATATGAGGTGAAGTGTGTGAATGATGGATGTCCATGCCGAATACATGCATTCAAGAGAAAATGGAAGTCGAACTGGAAATGTTCCATTGTGACAGAGCACACTTGTTTGCTGTCAGAAGTTCTTCCCTCGCATCGCAATATATCATGCGACTTTGTTGCAAAGCAAATATATGAGTTGATTATGGACAACCTAAATTATGAGAAAAAATGATTGTTCGACACATTGAGCAGACTTACCAGTACACCATTAGTTATTTGAAGGCATGGCGGGCTAAACAAAGGGTGTTCGAGATGCGGTTCGGCACATACGAGGCATCATATGATAGCCTACCTCGTATGTTATCCTAGGTTGCTGTTAGAAATACTGAAAGCTTTTATGACACATACCTCGTACCAGCCGTGACTAGGGGGCAAAGCATTCTGCACCGAGTCTTCTTTTGCCTAGGTGCCTGTGTTAGGGCATTTCAGTGATGTCTTTCGGTGATCTGCATTGATGGCACATTTCTGACTGGAAGGTATAAATGTCAGATACTCACCGCAATCGGGGTAGATTGCAACAACCAAATAGTTCCGCTCGCATTTGCATTTGTTGAGAATGAGAACTTAGACAGTTGGTATTGGTTCCTTGAACGAGTGAAGGTTCATGTTGTTACTGCACATCCAGATGTGTGCCTTATTAGTGATAGGCATACAGGTCTGCTACAATCAATACTGAAATTGCAACGTGGAACTACGACAACGCCTCCATTGTGGCCCGATGTCCAAAACAGGTGGTGCATTAGGCATATGGGTGCAAACTTCTATGACCACTTCAAGAACAAGGATCTTAAGAACATGTTTAAGAGGTTGTGCACCCAAAAAATCAAAAGAGAAAAATTAATGCATTATGGTAGATACTTGATCAGTTGACTGCAGAGCAAGTGAAGGTAAGGGCATCAGGAACAAGCACGAGTCAGGCTACAGAGGCTAGGGATTCAATTGAGAAGCCATTTTCACACTGGATTCGAGGTGCACCTAAGGAGAAATGCTCATTCCTTTTATGATACCAACGGAATACGGTATGGTATTCAGACAACGAACCATGCAGAGTGTTTCAATATGGTTATGCATTCTTGTCGTGCCTTTCCTCTTGTGGGAATTGTTGAGTTCATCATGTATGGGTGCATGAAGTATTTCAGAAAGCGTTACATGGCTGCAAGCATAAACATCAGCAACCCCCAAATTCAGTTTTGCACAAGAGTGACACAATATATGCAACAGAAGATTGAAAATGCCAAACTGCACCGCGTCATATCGATAGGTACAATGGAGGATAGATTTGAGGTTCAATGCAAGGATAGAACTGGTCGTGGTATCCGTAGAGATAGGATGGTACATGAGAGTTTGATTACAGTAGATGGCAAAGCCTTTTGCTACTGCATGAAGCCTAAGTTATTGCATTTGCCATGCTCGCATCTCATTGCGGCATGTGCAGAGTATGGGTTGCAGCCAGGAGTATTTGTTTCACCTTACTTCAGTAAGAAAGCAGCTGTATCCACCTGGGGACATGAGGTATACGGAATTGTAATAGTGGGACCTTTCATTCAGGATAATGAGGATATGATGTTTATTCCTGATCCAGCCACTAAGAAAGGCAAAGGCCGCCGTCAGACACGTCGTATTCGGAATGGTATGGACGAGTCCGAAGCGAGCAAGGAACAAAAGCGTTGCAGCCAATGTGGAGCATTGGGTCACAACTACAAGAAGTGTCCTCAGAATGCACTTCACGATGTTGCTGACGTCGGTCCTTCCGGAAATCCCAGAGATGGAGCACCTTCTACGTTCAGATGACCATCGGCGATAATTGCTCGTGGAAGTCACTCGGTGTCAAGATCCACCAGTGTGCAGTTTGTACCTATATACTAATCATGCGTGGAGTTTGTATTGAACATATTTGTAATATGTAGTAATTGTGCATCCAATTTGTATGGAACATATCTGTAATGTATAAATATCGTGCGTCCAGTTTGTATCGAACCTATCTGTAATATGTAGTAATCGTGCATCCAGTTTGTATCGAACCTATTTGTAATATATAAATATCGTGCGTCCAGTTTGTATGGAACATATATGTACCTATGTGTTCTCATATATTTTTGAATGTAGGTATGAAGATGGACTCCTTGCTAGACCCAGTTATCGACTCGAGCCACAGGTCTTTCTTTGCAGCAGTTGAGCACCGAACCCTAGAGGTGCTACGTCCTCGTCCACCTGGGGAGGCGATCTCTATACACCACGATTGGGTTGACAGGTATGTAATGAAATATTATTGTTTATCACTTATGTATTCGTCGGTATTCCTTTGTTTCGACAATTTTTTTTATTGTAGGTTACGTGAGTCCGGTCTACTGACTCTAGGCCGTCTTGTCGAGGGTGGGCCTGTTCAGCTCGACCGATCCCCCCTGACGGCGCTCGTTGACAGATGGAGGCCGGAGACACACACGTTCCACCTCCCGTGTGGAGAGATGACTCCTACGCTGCAGGACGTGGCCTACCAACTCGGCCTCCCTATCGTCGGGGAGGCTGTAGGTCCGCGTGTGGTGGCGGCCACGTGGAAGGATGACCTGGAGGCCCGTTTTGCCCTGGTTGACCGCGTGGAAGAAGCAGGTCCGATCAACCAGCACCCGCGAGCAACAGGTCCTTCGAAGACCTGGTTCCTACAGTTTATAGTACGTATTCATTGCATATTTAAGTTTAATTGTTACAATTCACATATTGCATTGTCAGTTGAAACCATTAATCTTAATTGTTTATGCAGCCTACCCTGTTGGCTGCGGATGCCGACAAGTACAGTGTGACCAGATCGCTGGAGGCGTACCTACTTTGGTTGTTTGGTTACATCATGTTCAACAACACTAATGGCAACTCGGTCGATAGGATTCTCCTTCCGTATGCATGGGAGATTGCGGATGGGGACGAGGACGTACCGCCCTACAGCTGGGGTGAGGCGGTACTTGCAGCCACTTACCGTGGACTCTGCGCCGGCTGCATGAAGACACATAGGAACGCTATCCTGGCGGGGTGCCCACTACTGCTGCAACTTTGGTTGTACGAGAGGCTAGCCGTTGGTCGGCCCATCGTCAGCCACGAACCTTACCACGAGGCCATGTACGGCGACGAGGAGGACGACAGGCCCACTAAGGGAACTCTCTGGATCTGGCGTCAGGTACGTTCGCAACAAATGTAATTTTGTTATTCATTGTTACACGATGCATTAGCGCACTTTTAATTTTACTTATTCGGACTGCAGAGGTCCTGGGCGCATGTGTAGGTTAGACACGCATATCCTGAGTTTGTTTCGGAGCTCGACATGCTGACGCCCGAGGATGTTGTCTGGGAGCCTTACAGCCCAGAGGCTGTGGCTACCCGTGCACTAGCAGGCCTGTCTTCGCACTGCTCCGCGAATGCGAGGCGTCCTGGTTTACGACATCGCGGTTGAGGCATATTGCCCCTGGAGAGTCAGGAGACAGTTTGGGCAGCGCCAGGAGTTTCCGGTGCCCACCGCGTTGGAGCGTGTCAGTCGCCAGGACCACAGGTAATTATGAATGAACTTGCCTCATACATTCGTATCAAATCTAACGATTCTTCGTGGTCCACTTTTGTAGGTTGTCAAGGAGTGGCTTGCCGTGCTCTGATGATTGGCTCACCAAGATGCAGCCATGGGTGGACCAATGGGAACAGGCAGACGAGCACTTGGTCCATCCAACAGGACCACACACATACAACTCCTTTAGGGTTTACCTCACCTGGTACTTACCCCGAACTCGGGCTCGTCTGGTTTATGTTGACACTCACCCGCAGCCACACCAGGCGAGGCCTCAGGATGGCTATGCCCGGCACCACGTGGAGGCACTACCTGGCGCGGTGAGTCTCTTGGTCATATTTGCATATATATATATATATATATTAATATTTATAAGATAATTCATGTGTTTCTAACTGTTCCTTTACTGAATGGATGCAGTTTCGCCTTTGCAACATGATGGAGACGGACTGCTCGACTTACCTGACGAGAGTACGTGCCAGATCCCCAATGACCCAGTTTGAGCAGACAGAGGCATGGTTGAGGCAGCGTGACCAGTTGCGTTCAGTACTGCACAACTTGGGAAGCCGTGTGCAGTATGAAGACAGCCACGGGTCGTCCCAGGCCTCGTCGTCGTTCCCGTGTCCGGCGACCGTGCACGGGCCGACATCTCAGTACTACACAACTGCAGGTAACGTAGATATCTCTTTAAAATTAGATCAAGTGTTGCTACATATTTACTAATATCACGAACATGATACGATCCAGTTACTGCGTTCGGCCATACTGGAATGTTTAGAGGGGCACCACCAGTTGGCGGACCGTATCCAGGGATGGTACCGGGGTCACATATACCGGTCTACACAGGTTAGTTTATGTTTCGTATTTCGGTTTCTACATGTCATGACGAAAGACACGAGCGTACGTTAACATCCGCATTTTATGCGTAGGATTCTACCCGATGCGGGCGCCGGACCTTCTTCCTCCTTTCGACCTGGTACAAAACACTCTCTCAATACACTCACTAATTTACCACGCAACATATGTTGGTTTACATTTATATGTTACGCAGGGTTTGTTTCGAGTACGTTCGTTCCAGATAACGATGGCGTCACCTTAGACGAACTCGACAGCTTGACTCCAGACTCACCTGGCGCGCACGGTGACCCCGATGTCTTGGGGTATTCACAGCTAGGAGGAGCACCACTTGGGATCTCTCAGCAGCAGACACCGCAGCCCCTTTTGCGTACTAAGCGGCAGGTGAGGTCTCCGGATCGTCACACCTACTCCGAGGGCCATGTCCGTGCCCAGCAGAGGGCTAAGAGGGTCCGACGCCGTAAGGGTGGTTAGATATATCCGATGTTTGTATCTCTGATGTTTATTTGTTATGAGATAGCTGTGGACCGCTTACTTGTACACTTCAACGTTCGCCTCTGATCACTCTCGTTTTTTCCATTACATACGATAGATGGTATGTTTATGCTTCGATGCTCCATTAGGACTAACTACGATTCAAACTCGACATTATGTACATGTCCAGTGAATGCAAGTTAGGTACGAGACATACATACAAGCATAATACAACATTAACAATACTAAATGCGAATACATCTTAAACCGATGAACATCATATGTTATAGATCATGGCATGAAATCATCTAGGTCGTCATCCAGTTGACAGATGGTGGTGCTGCAGGTGGTGTAGTATGGCTCGACGAACCTCTTGTCTTTCCTTTTCTCTCTTTTATGGATCTACGTTCATGTACAGGGGGAGGAACATCATGTGTTGGAGGCCATGGTTTGGGGGGCATAAAGTCATCCATGTCGTCATCCCAGTTAACACAAGTTGGTGCTTGAGGTGCTGCAGCATGACTTGACGAACTTCTTCCCTTTCCCTTTCTCTCTTTTCTGGATCTAGGTTCATGTACAGGGGAAGGAACATCATGTGTTGGAGACCATGGTTTGGGGGGCATGAAGTCATCCATGTCGTCATCCAAGTTAACACAACTTGGTGCTTGAGGTGCTGCAACATGACTTGACGAACCTCCGGTCATTTGTTCTTGTGGAGGCCAAGTACTATCACCCGAAGATCTTCTCCACCTCCTTTACCTAGTTTGCGGCATAAGTCCACCGAAGATACATACCAATTTACGGAAATTTGGTATCGGTTTGTTAATCAACTCCGTGTCCTCGGGGTAATCCTAGCATATAATTAAACAACAATGTTACTGTTTCATACATATGGATTCCAAATGACGGACGGGATTAGAACTGAATAAGAGTTACCTTAATGTGCATCTTATACACCTCTGGCCGCATCCATATCTTACAAGAACTTTGTAAGAATCCAATGATATTAGGATGATTCGCTAGTTCACATACTCTCATGTATATCTTCCGACGTTCTAGCAGGTGTCCCTTTACATCTTGCGTTGTAATACCTCGAAATAATGTGAAATCTTTAAACTCTACTACTTTGGACAACACCATCTCTATCGTACCATCCGCTAACGAATCCAACTTCTTACTGATAACAAGATGGGTCATGATATCAAGTATTATACTAGCTTTTTCTTCGGTCCATGAAAATCCTCCACAATTAGAGGCAGCCATTGCCTTATGCTGCAATATCAATAAGGTACTGTCATAATTCTATTCTAATTCATAATTAATTTAAAAACAAGTCTGTAATAGTATTGAAATTGTAATACTAAACGAGTGTTCTAAAGCACCAAATCTAATTCAGCTAATCCGCTAATTAAATTAAATTGTTATACAATATCAATGGATTCATACGGAAGTTACCGGTAGATCACAAGTGCGCAATTCGGCAGAGCTTCGCCGCTTTTGTTCTCCTCACCCCTCTCTTTTTTTCTGAATTTTTGGTGCAATTTTTGGGCACAAATGAGAAGGGAATGGAGGTCATGGCTTATATAGGGTGGGAGACCCCCTGTCGCCCGTGGGGGGGGGGGGGGGGGGCGACAGGCCCCCCTCCCTCCACACACCCCCGGCCAGGGACCTCTTTGCAAATTCAAAAAAAATTACATTAAGGTCCTGTCGCCCCTGTGGCGGGCGACCGGGGGCTATTTTTGATATTTTTTCAAAACGGACATATATTTTTGAAATTTTTATTTTTTTGAATATAAAAAAGAAAAAGACGCCGCCGCCCCTGGGGGGAAGTGGGCCGCCGAGATCCGCGACCCCAATCTGCACACAAACTTCTCGCCTTTTTTCTATTTTTATATTTTTAAAAACGTTTTTTACAGAAATATATTTTTGGTTTCACAATTTACAGTTTTATACCCCTACCACCCCTCTACCGGGCGGTAGGGACCTATATGTAATTATTTCAGTTCTATCACATGGAGGCCCCTACCGCCCGACAGGGGGGGTGGCAGGCTCCCCCCAATATAAAAGCTGAGGTCCCCCCCACACACACCTGCATTTGCAGCAAACAACATCCATAGAGGGAAAAAGGAGAGACGTGGGGTGAGGGAGGGAGTTGCAACAGCGAAGCCCTGCCGGATTTTAGATCCGAACCGCAGGTAACCAATATTTCTCAACTTTGTCATTCTAATTTTTTTGTATTTTTAATTCTGTGATTAGTGTTTTTTATAATTGTAACCGCTTAGGGTTTGGATTAGTGGTTATAATTGAAGTCGTACCATGGTTTTAGAAACTAGTTTAATTAAAATTAAGTCTTTGAATGGCCAGATATGTCGAGCAAGGTGGCATTTCAAATTCATTACGGTGATTTCTATAGAATTACTCGTGATTCCTATGGAGTAAATCTATCAGCATTGGAACGAAAACAGTGCAGTCTAGATAAACCCCTAGAGAGGAGTTTTGGTTCCATACGCAAATGGCTTCACGGGAAGTTCAATGTGAATCCAAAGACTCATTTGCTTACGGTTCATACCGTGACTTCCTGGGAAACAAATGAGGATTTCTGGGAGTTGACGCTTATAAGTAGTACGGAAGAATGGAAACATTACATGCACGCAACTCTTCAAAGAGGGTGGCCTCTTGCAATGGTAATTCAGATTCACCAGAAGGTCGGTGATTTAGGTGAAGGATCAACACGAGGTTCATTGTATCTTATGTGGTATTGTATCATAGAGCCACACGAGGTTCAAGATTCACAAATAAATATAATTATTGCAATCAAACATAGCAAACATATAAGTATTGCAATTAAAGGTACAGGAGGTCTGCCGTCCCGTCACAATTTATATTACAATCTAAAACCGATGAACATCATATGTTATAGATCATGTCATGAAATTATCTAGGTCGTCATCCCAGTTGACAGATGGTGGTGCTGCAGGTGGTGTAGCGTGACTTGACGAACCTCTCGACTTTTCCTTTCTCTCTTTTCTGGTTCTAGGTTCATGTATAGGGGGACAAACATCATGTGTTGGAGGCCATGGTTTTAGGGGCATGAAGTCATCCATATCATCATTCCAGTTAACACAAGTTGGTGCTTGATGTGGTGCAGCATTACTTGACGAATCTCTTGCCTTTCCCTTTCTCTCTTTTCTGGTTCTAGGTTCGTGTACAGGGGGAGGAATATCATGTGTTGGAGGCCATTGTTTGGGGGCATGAAGTCATCCATATCGTCATCCCAGTTAACACAAATTGGTGCTTGAGGTGGTGCAGCATGACTTGACGAACCTCCGGTCATCTGTTCTTGCGGAGGCCAAGAACTATCACCCGAAGATCTTCTTCACCTCCTTCGTCTAGTTTGCGGCATAAGTCCACCGAAGATACATACCAATTTACAGAAATTTGGTATCGATTTGTTAATCAACTCCGTGTCCTCGGGATAATCCTAACATATAATTATACAATAATTTTACTATTTCGTAAATATGGATTACAAATGCGGACGAGATTATAACTGAATAAGAGTTACCTTAATGTGCATCTCATACACCTCCGACCGCATCCATATCTTACAAGTATTTTGTAAGAATCCAATAACATTAGGATGATTCGCTAGTTCACATACCCTCATGTATATCTTCCGACGTTCTAGCAGGTGTTCCTTTACATCTTGCATTGTAATACCTCGAAATAATGTGAAATCTTTAAACTCAACTAATTTTGACAACACCATCTCTATCGTACCATCCGCTAATACATCCAACTTCTTACTGATTACAAGATGTGTCATGATCTCAAGTATTATACTAGATTTTTCTTCGGTCCATGAAAATCCTCTAAAATTGGAGGCAGCCATTGCCTTATGCTGCAATATTTAGAAATAAGTTTAATACTATATTTCACTATCCAAAACTTAATTCTATTTTAATTTATAATTAATTTAGAAACAAGTTTGTAATAAACTGAAATTTTAATACTGAAATAAAATTTTAATACTATAGCATTAATTAAGTTAAATTGCTTTACAATATTAATGGATTCATACATAACTTACCTGCAGATCACAAGTGCGGAATCCAACAGGACTTCGCAGTTGCAACTCCCTCCCTCACACCACGTCTCTCCTTTTTCCCTCTATGGATGTTATTTGCTGCAAATGCAGGTGTGGGGGTGACCTTAGCTTTTATATTAGGGTGGGGGGTGCCTGCCGCCCCCCTGCCGAGCGGTCGGCCTGCCTGCCGCCCCTCCACCGGGCGGTAGGGGCCGGCCGCCCCGCAGACGGGCGGTAAGCCCCCCTGCCGGGCGGTAGGAGCATAGAACTGTAAATTGTGAAACCAAAAATATATTTCTATAAAAAATGTTTTTAAAAAATATAAAAATAGAAAAAACGCCAAACTTCCCTCCGTCCCCCACCGTAACCTCCTCCGCCGTCACGTCGGAGACCACCACGTCATCGGCCCCTCCATCGACTCGGCCGGTGGTGAAATTCCCAGGGCAACAGAGCCCCACGGCGTCTCCTCCTCCGTCGCCCCAGTCATCCGTGGATGACGACGCGACCACGTGCTTGTGGTTTCGCCGGGAGCCCCTGGAATTCGTCGACTTTTCCCTGCCGGCAACGGCGCCGGCGGGGAGCCGCCACTACGAGTTCGGGGACCTTAGTGACCTCGATCTCTTCTCCACGCCGGACCTCCTGGCACCCTGACTGGCTGACTCATCTGCCCAGCCGGATACTCGAAATTTTGCTTACATTGAGGCGTATCCATGAGGCAGGCAGAAAGTTGTTAAAGCTTCCTGTAGAAAAAATGTACTCCCTCCGTTCTAAATTATAAGTCATTCCAAAAATCTTGGAGAGTCAAACCATCTCAAAATTTGACCAAAATTATAGCGAGGCACATAAAAAATTATGACATCAAATAGGTATACTATGAAAATAAAGCTAACAAAGAATCTAATGATACTTAATTGGTATCATAAATGTTATTACCTTGTTATATAAATTTGATCAAACTTGTAAAACTTTGACTCTCCAACATTCTTGGAATGACTTGTAATTTGAAACGGAGGGAGTAACTTTTTATTCACTCAAATTCAGCAGTTCAGTCTTCATTGAAAATCTTCTTGTGATGAGTGGCTCTCTGCCTTGCCAAACATGGCATTCACCAGATATTTTATACACAACTCTGCCATGCTACCTTGGTTTCTCAACATCTCTTTCGTATGCTTCTGTAGACTGTATGAATCTGACCAACATTGAAGCCTCTTAACTAATTTATTTAAGCAAACAATATAGTAACAGCAGATAAAATGGGTACCGACAGCACAACTTCAAAATATATATAGAAATTAAGAACTATACTGTTCTTTTACCCGTCACTGTCTGAGCAAAGTATGTCAACCCCCGAGGTCCCAAAAAGCACACCAAAAACCTAGGGCCTGTTGAACGCAGCATCATATACTTTGCATTGCAAATCATGCACACCCTACCTGTCCTTTCTCGGCCCTCAGGTCAGGTCACTCTAACATGGTCCCAATCAGAGGACTAAAGGTAATCATATACATAAATGCACTACAGCATCAGTATTATCATGCATATAATTGAAATAACATAAAGATTGCTTATTAGCTGAATATAGTTGATGCAGAAACATGCACGCTTTTTACTGCATAACGCTCACAGAGAACTTCTCATGTGGATGGAGGTTAAAAAGGTTGCCTGTACTCTTTTCTTCATTTCATCAAAAGGAGCCCAAAATGGGAGTAGATAGTTTGAGTAGATGTACACTTTGGATGTCTTCCTTTTTACCCTAATTATATCAATACATCAGCCCAAACCAGTGTTCTAAAAAACGTTTTTAAACGTCGTTTAATCTTGATTAAACGCTGAACGGTGGCCAAGCGTTGCGTTTAATCACAGTGTCGTTTAATCACAACACACGTTTAATCATGTTCAATCTACGTTTAATCACAAAAAACTCTAAACCATAGGCAAGCGTTCGCCTAGCGTCTAGCGTTTTTTAGAACCTTGGCCCAAACAGGGTAATGAGGAAACTGGCAAAAAGGGAGCACTTACAAATTGCACTGCACTAGTGTTGAGACGTGAGAAAATCAATAGTAGCTTTAAGAGCATCAACGAAGACATCCACCTCCTCTTTTGTATTGTAAAAGTGAAGACTTGCACGGGCACTTGCATTGATACCAAGGGTCCTATGCAAAATCTGAGCACAATGATGCCCTGACCGAATCGCTACACCATGCTGCAACCAAGGGTCAGCAAATCATTAATAGTGTTGATGAAGATTCACATTTTGGTTAAAGAAAAAGGTTCATTTGATGGAAGTCCAAAACATGCGATAGATTTAAAAATTCTATAATTCTATCTGTTTTCCATTGCAGGAAAAAAGAAAATCTAGGCAATGCAACAGGGCAGCAACTAACTTCAGAACCATCAGAAACATGAATCAGAAACAGATTGGATTTATGAAGTCGTCCGAAATATTCTATTAATGCGATCTGAACAACAGCTCAGAGCACATACGAGAAAACTGCGCAACTATTAATATAAAAGAAAACAAACCTATGTTTCTGTAGAATCAAGTGGTCAAAACTCAGAGAATACCTCTTGATCAAGAATTTCTGCAATATCTGTAGGATGGACATTCTCAACATTGAATGAACATAAAGGAGCACGGTGATCAGTTTGGGAAGGTGCTGGACCATATATCCAGACATTTGGAACAGAAATAAGGCTTTCATAGAGATATGACCCCAACTCTTTCTGGACAAAAAAATTACAGAAGAGAGAATAATATCAGGAACAGCTTCCTTACTCTGTAAAAGGCAATAAGCCCAATCTGAAATGAACTAAAAGACTGAAAATGAGTGTTTCAGAAAAAAAGGATATAATGCAAAGGTACAAATCTTGTATTGACCTCATATTTGTGGATCTGGTCCATGCCGATGCATGTTAAATAGTCAATTGCTGCTCCCAATCCTATAGCTTCTCCTATTGCAGGAGTTCCAGCCTCAAATCTTTGACCATATAGCATGAGATGGAGCAAGAACATTATAAGATAATGAGGGATGAGGTAAAACGAAGCATTATAATAGTGATGCGCCACTTGTCAATAATTCTGGTACATGTTATTATCACTTAATATTCAAGGTGTAATTTGCTAGAATTCTGAAAGATATTTTATTATTTATAACCATATGAGTCTGATTAAAGCCCTATATTGGATATTAGCCATGGACATCATTGTACATGACGTTGTTTTAGTACCCTGTTGTGTTGTGTAGTAACTTTATCACTCTAGATTCTCTATACCCTGAGCCGATTTTCATCACAAGGTATGGTAGCAGCCAATGGCAGATCTAAAAAGATCAAAGCAAGCAGTTCCTCACCTAGAGGGAGGCTCAGCGTATGTGGATTTGTCTTGGAACACATCTGCAATCATTTCACCGCCGCCTGCAGAGAAATCAGTATTAAAAGGTTAGGTAAAATGCAAACATAAAATGGAGACTTAGCCAAGGCTGTGTATTGCAGCAGTACATGGTAATTGCTGAAATTATCCTCTGGCAGAAAATAAAAAAAATTATTCTGCCTTGCAGCATCTTACCTAAGAAAGGCTCCATTGATGACAAGATGTCAATTTTTCCATGCAAAAATCAAACGCCTGTAGGGTCACACATCTGAGAAGTTTAAACCATAACTTGTTCAGGTTAGTTGGTGCGCTATTGTAACATGACTAGAAATTTATTTAGTAACAGGGTTGATAACAAAACCTTGTGTGAGGATGCAACAAGAAAGTCTGCGCCAAGTTTCTGAACATCTACTGGCATATGGGGGACACTTTGACAAGCATCTACAAGAACTTTAGCTCCAACTCTGTGTGACAGCATTACAATTTCCTCAATAGGAAGCATTGAACCTAGAAGCCATAAAGTGGTAGACTATGCCTCAGTAATTGACTAACATATCATGAAAAGAAAGTTAGATAGTTGGACACAATCAGTCAATCACAACATCTGCCAGAAACTTAGGTTACAACATGATCATTCAATGTTTTACTTTAAACCTGATTGGGTATGCACTATGCAAGAAAATATAAATTACCATGTTAATGTCTGATGCAGCTGCCTATTCAAAATTCTGTCATTACTCATTACTACAATATATTAATGTTTTGACAAACACTAAAATGCCAGACTACCTTTCAGTTCCTTTGAAAACTTACCCAGTACATTTGAGACATGATGGACAACAACTATCTTTGTCTTGTTTGACAGAAGCCCTTTTAATTGCTCAATATCTGGGACCTCCTCTTTAGCCAACCCAACATACTTTAAGGTGGCACCAGTCTTCTGGGAAACAAATTGCCATGGAACAATAGCACTATGATGCTCCGCAACTGTAAGAACAATCTACCCAACAGAATATGAGAAAGATTCTTATCAATAATGTTTTTTAAGAACACAAACCAGATTATACCACTTGGTAAAAATTTAGATGAGATAAACTAGCATTGATCTCTAGCATATATTAGATGAACACTTCACTAACAAACATGCTAAAAAGAATAATTTTTTAAAATAATGCTTACAAAAAAAAGCCAAACAGTGATAGAACACAATTCGCACAGTTACACCAATCGACACAGGAAGTCAGTAAAACATAATGTATCAGTGTGACAAGATACATGACTCACCTCATCTCTTTGTTTTAAGTTAGGCCCCATGAATAAGCTACCAAATTGATAGCTTCAGTAGCATTACGAGTGAAAATGATCTCGCTGCTATCAGGTGCATTGACAAGATTTGCAACTTTTCTTCTTGCGTTCTCATATGCATCAGTAGCCTTTGCGCTGGTGCCAATGAAATTGGTAGGTATGTCAGCAAGGATACAGAATGTGCGAACACAAATTCATAGGTAGATAACCAACAAAACCGAAAGAAAGAAATGATGAAACAGATAGATGAACTAGATCTTAGTTGATCTAAAGCACTATAAAGACAAATATTTCTGGTGATATGCATCAGTTGATTATTTTGTACTATATAATTATCAAGAGTAAAGATCGTCAAATATTAGAGAATTCTATATTTATCGAATCAACATTTCATATAGGAAGAATCACATGGAAGAGTTCAACAGAATGAATTGGAAAAGGCACAAGTCCTGCCAGTCCACACCCTCGCTTCAACCACACTTAGTAATGATGAATGTAGGGTCCCATGAATGTATGTGTTCCAATCTCCAAGTTAGCATTAACACGATCTTTTAGTGATGACACAGCATCAACAAATAACACACAGGTGTAGAAGTTACCTGAGTGCATGAATACCACGATGAACATTAGAATTGTATGATCGGTAGTAGTCATCTAATGTTTTCATTACACTAGAAGGTTTCTGTGATGTTGCACCAATGTCGAAGTAAACTAATTTGGCACCATCAAGTTCCTGCAAGTTTCAATGGTAAAAATGAAATACTTCATTCCAAAATGTAGTTCGTTTTGGCTTTTCTAGATTCATTGAATTTTCTACGTATCTAGACATGACGTATATCTAGATTCATTAAAGAAAGAAGAGTTCTATCCTCGTATAACACGTAGCACCTGAAAGTTCTGAACAAACAACTAATGTTGGGTGCATAGGTGAATAACGAAATCTATGATCAGTGGCAGAGGCTAGATAAAACTTCAGAGGGGGAGTCTTGATAATGCATAAGTTTGTACTCTTTTTTTTTGACAAAAGGGATCCCTCGGCTTTTATAGAAAGCAATCAGGAGTGCACATACAGATTACACGACACACGACTGGTAGTTCCAGCACAGACAAAGAACACAGCACACAGCGGGGTTTTTACATCTTTACCATTATAACATGCCCGCCTGGAGGTCACTGGACTGGTCGCTGGAGGTGGAAGACGAGTGACGAGTGGGGCCCGCCGGGCGGTGAGAGGAGCTGCGGGACCCAGCTGTCGGAGAGGGGGGAGAGAGGAGGAGATCAAGGGCAGGATGGACATTTCGCATGCCTTTGCTGACTGTGCGCCAGCGTGTTACGCCGCGTGGCCTGCCACGTAGGCAAATGTGGTAAAAGTGTAAGAGCCGCAAGACAAGAATGCTAAATATGTAGGCGTCATTTTAAGAGTGATAATCGAGCGAGTGGCATCCGTTATAATGGTAAAAATGTAAAAGCCCGACACAGCTGGTAGTTCCAGCAACCAGGACCAAACAGAAACAAAGTCAAAAGAAACTAAGACTCAAAGTTCAGTTTGTACTTTTTTTTTATAAACAAGTTGCACTAGTAACTTAGACTTGCTTAAGCAATAAACACTAATTAACTTCTGAACTTTGTTCTGAACAATTAGAATTTAGAACTGAAGTGCGAGTGCGCAACTGCTAACACACAGTCTGAGGAATCGGAAGACTTGAAAAGGCGAAGCTTGATTGAACTGTAACGCGAGCAGAGAATCAGACGAAGCGGCGATAGGCGGGTGGAGAAACCTGGTGAAGGATGGGGAAGTCGACGCGGGTGCGTTGCCCAAGCGAAGAGACCGGCCCCGTCTCCCTCGATGGGCGCCGCTACGGCCGCCGCGCACCAGCCCCGCCTGGGGGAGGAGGGCTTGACGAAGCCACTACCAATCGCGGAGGAGCCGGGGAAGCAGCAGCGGAGCCCCGCCGCCGCCGCCATGCGCGCCGTCGCGACTGCTGTGAAGAAAACGGAAAACGATAACCTTGGCTCTGTTCTGTGGGCCCCACGAGTCAGCCTCGCAATAACAGCGGTCTCGAGAAGGCGTTGACCAACATGGAAGCGCCTGGGAGTGGGATGTGCTCTCCCCTCGCAGCGCCGGCGCTTCAAGTGACGCCACGCGTGTCCCTCCTCCACTGCCTCCTCCTCGCCTCCATGTCCCTGACGCCGCCGCCGGGCGCCGACGAGTGGGCGGTGGTGGAGCGCCGAGGCCCGCACCTGAGGGCATCCGGGCGGCCCTTCATCGTACATGGCTTCAACACCTACTGGCTCATGTACTTCGCCGCCGACCCCGCCACGCGCCCCGCGGTGACCGCCGCCTTCGCCGACGCCGCCGGTGCGGGGCTCAACGTGTGCCGCACCTGGGCCTTCAACGACGGAGGATACCGCGCGCTGCAGCTCAAGCCTTTCTCCTGCGACGAGGAGGTCTTCCAGGTCAGCGATTGCTCCCTGCGGTGTGCGCCGCACGGCAGTACTGACACTTGCTTGACGAAATCCGTGGCCTAGTATCACGTTTCATGCCTTGATCAAATGGTTTTCTGGGACTGGTGGTGTCATTTTTGGCAACCGTCTCATGTGCACCGTGCATATTGCATTTGATTGTGTTAAAGTTACTATCGAATTAGTATGCCTGCAGTATCATGCGTGTGTTCTTCCCACGATCCATATTCCATTGGCATTATCCAATGCTCGTATTAAGTTTTCTGTATCTCGCAATCGAAGGATTATATCTGTGCATTAGTATAGTTACTAATAAGTGGCAACTGAGCTCAGAATTCCATTCCTGTCAGGCATTAGATTTCGTTATCAGCGAGGCAAGAAAGTATAAGATAAGGTTGATACTATCCCTGTGTAATAACTGGAAAGATTATGGAGGTAAGCCACAGTATGTAAGGTGGGGTAAGGAGGCTGGGCTGGATCTTACTTCTGATGATGACTTCTTCTCTGATCCGACAATTAAGAGTTACTACAAAGCTTTTGTTAAGGTAAACATTCAACTTTCATGAATCAAAATGGAGAAGTGGATCTCATTATGTTCATACCTTCATAACAGCTAACTTTTAGGTCTTTTTTTCCCTCGTGGAATCAAAGTAATGGACACACCTCCTGTCATATCTTACTGATGCAGTTACACTTTTCCTTTGCCTCTTAGGCTGTTTCAACTCGAATAAATACAATCACAAATGTTGCCTACAAGGATGATCCTACGATTCTCGCCTGGGAGCTGATTAATGAGCCACGCTGCCATTCGGATCCATCAGGCGACACGTTGCAGGTCCTTATTTTTGTTCTAATTTGATAAAGTTTTGTTTCATTTTAGTTTTGTGCACTGCATTTTTATACTTGGGAGGGTTTTTTAGGCATGGATTGAAGAGATGGCATCTTATGTGAAGTCTATAGACCCTGTCCACCTTTTAGAGATTGGTGTTAAAGGGTTTTATGGTCCTTCCACTCCAGAACATTTGCATGTGAACCCAGATGCTTATTCTGGAACTGTTGGAACAGATTTTATCAGGAACCATCGTGCACTGGGAATTGACTTGGCTTCTGTTCATATATATTCTGATAATTGGTAGGTCCCCATTCATATTCAGTTCCATGTGATTTTTACATCTCACCAGCTAAACAAATTCTGGATACTGCCAGGTTGCCTCACACAGTAGAGGAAAATCATCTCCAATTCGTGAAAACTTGGATGCAACAACATATTGATGATGCAGCAAACTTGCTAGGGATGCCAATTCTTATCGGGGAGTTTGGGGTATCACTTAAGGATGGAAAGTTTGGCCATAAGTTCTGTGAAGCTTTCATGGAGACAGTCTACAGCATTTTCTTGAGTTCTTGGAAGAGCGGAGTGATTGGAGGAGGCTGCCTTGTTTGGCAGCTCTTCCCTCAAAGTGCAGAACACATGGATGATGGTTATGCAGTTATTTTTGGAAAATCACCATCCACACTAAAATTACTTGCAAAACACTCGAGGAGTCTGGAATATTGAAATGTGTTGTCTCACTACTTATATGATTATATGACACACTCCATGTTACAAGTTTTTCCAAGCCAAAAACATCTCTGAAAAGTTGAATGTTCAGTGTATACATTATGAGGCCCCAGTGAGAATACCATCATGTGAGCATGACACAATAATATATGTTTATCTCTGGCTCCTACAAATAGTGTGCTTTCTTGTAAACAAAAGGGTACATATTGAAATACAAAAGTAACCTCATTCCTTTGTCATGTACTTACCAAACTGCAATCCAGCAATATCCCTATACAAATCAAGCCATTTCTTCTTCGCGTATAGACTGTTGTTTGATTATTTGTATGCCATGAGTTGTTTTTCAATTGTGAAGTTATTTGAAGTGAAAATTCTATTTTCCATTCTCCGAGAACTTTTAGATATGTCAATCCTCTGCACTCTTAAAATTGCTTCTGAGTTGACATGTTCAAAAATTAAGCGGCAGTGTTGCTGCTGAACAATGTTTTACCTGCTGTTTTGCACCCTTAAAATATTTACGAAGACATGTTTCGAAGATTTTCTGATAAATATGTTTCACAAAGGTATCTTGAAGAATGTGAGTAATGTTACAAGAATTTGGGCAATCTGTCTGTAGCTTTCAGCATATTTGCATCATAAAGATTTGACTATTAAACTAAAGAGCTGTTCTGGTGCAGAGAAGAAGGGGCTGTGATCTGTATCTATGACTAAAACTTCACTGGGTGGCCACTTCTTGATCATGGAATTTTGTTGTTGAGGGTCCAGCATATGGTCGCGCTCTGTCTTTATGAAAATCCGATTGATTCGATTCAATCTCTCATCATCTCCTTCAAAGCTTGCAGTACTAATAGCTGTTACTGGCCATGGACGCATCAGCATTGAAGCAAGTACTGATTCCTATCAGATAAAAACAAATAAGTACAAGGTAAATTTTACATAATTATTCTCATTTCACTGGAGCATATGTTTAGTTGGTTGGGAAATGATTGAACTAGAAACAATAAACAATAACCTTTAGGAACTATTGTATTTACGATGATACTACATTTAGATTTTGGTGATATAATCAGTGGTTTAGTAAAGACAGTGGCTTTGGTTAGCACATGCCCACATTTCATATAATACCTCTTCAGGGCTTTGTTGTGATAGTCGATCACGCTGGAATTCTGGTCTCAAGGCAACGGTTGTTGGAGGATCATCTGCCCCTGCACCGAGCGTCAACTCAATCTCATTTTCAGGCAAAGTTGGTAACCCCTGTTACATGTTAATATGCAAAGGATGTAATTAGCTTACATGGTATGATTGGAGAGGATTAAATATAGTAAGTTTGTTTCTAATTAAGGTAATTTCATATAATTGTTTCAGAGTTCTTCCAAAATTCCCTGTACTTTCTGTTTCATGTCTAGCATGCAAATGACTATGTTGAGAACAAGTCAGGTTTGTGGGAAATATCAGGTGCCTAGTTGAAAATGTCAACCATATTTACTGGATTTTTTTGCACATATACTTTAGCTACATCAATTAGGTGATCTACGCTCATATGAGTTATTACATTTCTTTTTAGAAAAAAAAGGAGACTTAATGCATGCATTCTTTCTGTTGTTTTTTTTGTCCTTGCATGTTTGCTGTATATTTATGGGTTATTATACTATAATAAGTTGCTAGGTAATCTATGATTTATGAATAGATGGAGAATTTTTCAGAACATTACATCTTTCTTATCTTCATCTGATTGAAAACCAAATGGTAGCATTGTAGCTGCCACAAAAAATGCTTGATTGATCCTGTCAACGAATTCATGCATTGCATGTATCACACTCAGCCCTCCAGTACCATGTCCGACTAGAATCACCTGGAATAATATTGAAACTAGTTAGCATGTTTCACCAAATATCTCTTTCACATGTCCATGCTCTTCACAGTTTTGCACGTTCGAGAAAAAAAAAGATGAACTATATTTGTAACGTAGTAATCTGGTCGTCACCTTTTATTCAACATAGCATAAATTTTTTTTCTTCAGGTCTTTTCTATTGAATAGCATAGTAATGATATTATAGATTGTGGCAAGATATTAATTAATGCCTTGGTAACAAGGAGAACAGTACATGTACCTTCTCCCCCTCTGGCAAGGTTGAGATGAGGTCTATGAGCGGCTTGTCATACTGCTTGAATGACCGAACTGTGTTGGGGTCAGTAGGATCAACACCACCTCCGGCGAGATCAATGCATGTGACTCGGTAGCCGGAGCCCTCAAGGAGCCATCGGAGCTTGAACCAGCACCATGCTCCATGACCTTCACCATGAACAAGCACAAAGTGCTCCCTTCCCATGCCCATTTAGTTTGGCCAATTCCTATCGATCTATATTTCTCCCAGCAGATGGATATAAGTTATAACTATCTGGGGACATACAGCAGGAGAGCTACATTTGCATGGCCAATTCCAAATGTCAAACCGAGAAAGCGTTCCAGTGGTTTCTATTCTAAATAGAGGGTCTCCGGGATGTGCCTACATTTGTGGCATGTGAAATGGCCTAATATGGTTGATTTTGCAGAACATTGTGTGTGGACCAGCTTGTTTTTCGCCTTGCGTTGTGACCGGGTTTAGCTTTTGTGGCCTGATTGAGTTTTCAGGAACTTTATATCTATATTGTCTGCATGCTGCTTGCTCTTTGGCATATCAAAAGCCCAAAATTACCTTCGTTACAAAATCCTTGTAGAGTTATACTGCACATAGATGATGTAGACATGAACTTATTCATGTTCACCGTGATATATATATTCATCTAATTTGATTTCATGATATATTTAAAATGAAGAACTGACAACAAACTACTGATACTCCCTCCATCCCCTAACTATTTACACATGAGTATTTTGGAATCTTTCCAATTTAATATTCACATGAGCAATACTCGATTTGTTTGTCGTGCACAGTCATCAGTTAGTTGCATGCATGCCCTTTAATTGTGTGGAATGCTTATGTTATTGGCCAACATATATATAGTTAATTACTCTGGCTTGCATACACAAGTTGCTTAATGGACTCTCTTTATTAGTCCTTGGTATTGGTGAAAACCCTCAGGTGTAGATCTTTGTGGAATGGAATGATACTCCCTCCGGTCAACTTTACGTGTTGTTGTGGACATCAAATTTGGCTTTGCGTGGCAGAATGGGTGCAAGTACAATCGGGGTTTGCCATGTTAACTGTCAGTAGCATAAAAATATATAAAACTTTATGGATGTTGCAAAAAATAGAACCCAAGAGTAGAAAAACTATATGGTACCTATGGCACTGAAAAGTACCAAACTAGTAGGACCAGTGTATTTGATTTAATTAAAATTTTCTTAGTCTACAAAGTACCATTGCCCTATAATTTAATTATTAATAAATACTTTTGATTGAAATTCCTATATTGACGGTCTGAAAAACTTAAGGAGTGGTGATACCATCATCCTTAGAACCAAAATGTTACAACTCACAATGCTGCATGACTAAATCTAGCTGATGGCGGATTAATAGGAGTTAACTATGCATTCGTCTGCCCTGCACAGCACAGTAGCGGCTAGGGTGCCAGTAGTGACTGGCCATCACTTACTTGTTCTGGGAAATGACCTGCAGAAGCGTTGGCGGTTAAAATGTCACATTCCGTCGGCAAATAACTAGATCTGGAGACTAGATAGCGACGCACGTGGAACCGACTATCCATACAACCAGGATTTCAATCAACGAATGAAACATAAATCCACATCTTAAATTTTGTGTCCGCAACAACCACGCGACCGACACAAGCTCTTGTCATTTCCTGCATCTTATATTCTTATTAGTACTATTTTTGTTAAGATTATAGGAATGTCAAGCTTGTGCGTATGCAAATATATATGCAGCTGTCCCTTCTTACTGAAGTACACGGCATTTTTTTAAAATCGGAAATCCCTTTCCATTTCCAGATCGAAAACAGATCTGAAGTACACAATCGACATGACACATACAAATACGTAGTACGATGCGTTTAGTTTGGTCATTAGCTTTTTTTCCCCCTTAACAGAAATTCTAGTAAATTGGTGGTGATCGACTGAAAGATTAACTTCAGCTATATCATAGTACTAGTAACTCGCTGGAGATGGAGATAAAACCCAAAGCCAGATGGTACAGCACAGCTCATAATTAATGAATGAATCCTACTGATTGATGATCCTCATGTGCCATTGTACTGCTGGAATTCATAAATGTTTATTCTCTCACGCCTACCGAGTACGGATAGTACTCTTCTGCTACTACTGGTATCGCTTAACAGAAAAAAAAAGTGCATTGACCTAGAAATGAAAAAGATAAGTACTCCCTCCGTCCCGGATATATTAGGGATTTTAGGTTTGTCCTAAATCAAGTTGTTCAAACTTTGACCACATTTATAGAGACAACTATTAACATCTAGTACATTAAAGAAGTAAATTATGAAAATATATCGTAAAGTGTATCTAACAGTACTTATTTGGTATTGTAAATATTATTATTTTTTCATATAAGTTTGGTTAAAGTTGGAATAGTTCGACTTAGAACAAGATGAAAATCCCTTATATTTCTAGGACGGAGGTAGTACTTAGTATTATTATTATTATGCCCAGCAAGGTTTGAAAAGAGGCAGTTAGTATTATTATTATTATGCCCAGCAAGGTTTGAAAGAGGCAGATATTTGTACATTTTTGAACGGAAGGATTTTATTTATCCAAGTACGGTAAATGAATTTGCTGCTATGGGCTATGGCTATGCCGGCTCATCAGTTCGGCCCACACGAGTTCATCTCATCATCTCAGGTTCAGGTTCAGGTTCAGGCGGCGCCAGCGCAGCACAGCGGCCAGCGTCGTGTGTCTTCTCCTCGCGGGCGCTTGGTCCTCCTGGTCCCCTTGTGTTCCCTGTTCCTCTCCTCGTCGTCTCCGTCCGTCTCCTCTCGATCCTACGGAGTAGTCGCAGCCTTCACAGCGGCACTCGTGCCACGCGGCCACGCCTGCCACTCTGCCAGAGCCCATAGGCGCCAGCATCTTCTACCCCCTCGTGTGCCTCCCTCCTCCCTGTCTCTCTGCTCTGTAGCCGCCACCGGATGTAGCGCGTCGTTGCCATAAGCTTCGGCTTCTCAGTCTCGCTCCGGCGGGCCGCGTCGAGGCGAACGCGAAAGAGACCAACCTTGCCAAGTATTACCAGCGATCTGGAGGATCACGGTCTACAAAGAACAGGTTTTTATTATCTCTATCCTTCTTTCTCGTTAGATATCCCCTCCAAAACAAGCTCTTCTTAGATCTGTAACTCCTCTATGATTTCAATCAATATCTGTGCTTTATTGCCCGCAAAACAAAATCAATATTCTTTGTAGGTAGATTGGGTTGCAGCTAGTATTGGATTCTTCAACTTATTATGTCAGAAAACAAACAAAAAAACTGTTCTGTTTCTTGATAACTGGGACAGTGCCCTTGCAACTTTACCGTCAAAAGGGGTGGAAAAAAATATCCCGTTTTTATTGTACTTTTACGGCCCAGGATATTGTGGCGGCAGTCCCCTTGTTTGTGGACATATGGCTTGCCTTTGGAGTAGGGAGTGCCTCAGTTCCTGGAAGTCTAACGAAATTTGCTGTATTAGCCTCCCGAGGGGAAGAAAACTGATGTGCTATTGTGTTTGTCAGCAGGGTATAGCCTCGATGGTTGACGTTGTTTGACTTTCGTGCCTTTACACTATCCAATTGCTGGAAAAAAAGATTGTGGCCATGGAGGCTCATAAGCTTCGATTTGTTAGATGCCCCAAATGCAACCAGCTTCTTGTGGAATACCCCTCCATTCATGTTTACAAATGTGGTGGCTGCGGTGCTGTCCTACGAGGTACATAGCAGTTCATCTATCTTCGTAACCTGAATAAATAATCATATGTTTTCAGCAACAATTTGATCACTATCAATTGTGTGATGCAGCAAAATATCGAGCCTTCCCTGTAACGCAAGCTGGTTCAGAATCCGAGGAGCACAGCAGTGTTCCGAGTAGCTTGAATGGTTCACCTCAAAATAACAAATCAATTTGCTCGGATGAACAGAAAACTGCCTCCAGTGATAAGGCTTGCGAAGATGTCGTTGATGGAAGCGTTTCCTATACTACCAATAATACCAATTCTGGTGAGAGCGCAGCTCAAGAAATAACAATGTCTGTAGTAGAGAGTGTAACCCGTGGGGAGCATCTGAACAAGGAAACATGCTCCTTAATTGATGCAAATGTGCAAAACTCGGGGTTATGGTCAAAGAGATACATGTCAAAGATACTGGAGCTAGTTCTGGTTCCATTTTGACTGAAAAAGTAGAAAAACTGGACACAAATGAAGATGCAGTTGGAGGGAAAGTAGCCAGTGTTTGCTCTAGCTCTAATGAACTAAGCACAATGTATCAGAAAACTGAGACTGAGATCGCTCAAAGGGAGGAGAGGCTGCATACATATGAAGGTATGCATGTTGAATCTCATGAAGCTCTGATTGAAGAGTTGGAGAGGTCGCTATCTTTTAGTAGTGATGATGAATACTTTTCGGATGAAGCAGAAAATAGTGGGCTTAGTGATGCTCTACGCAATCAAATGGGTAGCCGCAGATTTATGCCTGGGGGCAAAACAAATGATGCCTCCCGATGTGATCCCCATGCTCCATTGATTGAAGAACTGGTGATGTCTTTCATTGATGTAGAGGAACCTATAGAGCAGCATGCTGCAGTTGCAGAGCATCTGCAGAACCTTGGTACTTGTTGGTGTATATGTGAGCCCATGTATAGAGGCCCATCTAGAGGCCCAGGTATAGGAACTATTTATCCCACCTTTCTAGGATTTGGAGGAATACAAGTTATTATTTTCTCCTACATGGTATCATAGTCTCTCTCCTCTCCTCTCTCACCAGCCGCCGCCGCTGCCGCCGCCCCCATGGCCGGCCGGCCGCCGGCCCTCTCCTTCCCTCCCCTCTCCTTCCCTGCTACTGGATCGGACGCAGGCCCCTCGGATCGGGGCTCCCCTGCTGCTGGATCGGGCGGGGCCGCCCCGGCGGCCGCGGACGCAGGCCCCTTGGCCTAGTGCGCCCCTGCGGCCACCCCTCCACTGCTGCTGGATCCGGCGGGGCCGCCCCTACCGCTGCGGGCATAGGTGGGGCTGCCCCGGCCGCCACGGGCGGAGGCCCCTCGGCCGCGGATCCCCTGCTCCCCTGCTGCTGGATCGGGTGGGGCCACCCCGGCCGCCGCGGGCGCAGGCCCCTCGGCCTGGCGCGCCCCTGCGGCTGCCCCCTCCCCCTGGCCGCCCGTCATCTACTTCCCGCCGCCCGTGCTGCACCAGGCCGCGGCCGCCGACAGGGACGTGCGCAAGCAAGTGCGCCCCGCCGCGGCCGCCGACAGGGACGTGCGCAAGCAGGTGCGCCCCGCCGCGGTCGAAGACCTGCGCGGTGCCGACTCACACCTCAAGGCCTACGAGCGCACGCAGGAGATGCTGCGGGACCTCGAGGCCAAGCTCGTCCAGGCCGCGCGGGCGCACGCCGCGCATTCCGCACAGGCCGCGCGGGCCGCTGCCTTCCTCGCCGCCGCGCAGGTCGTCGCGCGTGCCCGCGCCCGCGTGGCCTGCATTTGGTATGCCCCCCGCGGTCGCGCCGTTCTGGATCCTGCCCGCTCAGCCCAGCCAGCACCTGGCCTGGGGGTGGGACTAGGCCGCACTGGCGCAGTCCTTCAGCGCCATGGGGTTGACGCCGCCGGTCAGCACCGAGTGGATCGCCGACTCGGGTGCCTCCTTCCACACCACCCCAGATGCCGGTATCCTCTATTCTGTCCGACCACCACACCCCTCTTGTCCTTCTTCCATCATTGTTGGTGATGGGTCTTGCCTTCCCGTCACCGCCGTGGGTTCTGCTCCTAGTTCCTTTCGTCTTTCCAATGTTCTTGTTGCTCCTCGGATGGTTCATAACCTTCTTTCCCTTCGTCAGTTTACAGCTGACAATTCTTGTTCCATCGAATTTGACTCTTCTGGCCTCACTGTAAAGGATTTGGCCTCCCGGCGTCCGCTCCTCCGGTGTGACAGCACGGGGCCCCTTTACAGCCTTCGCCTTTCGTCTTCCGCTGCATCACTTTCGCCTTCTTCTTCGTCTGCCGCTTTTGCCGCGACGCCGTCTTCCACCACCTGGCACCGCCGTCTTGGTCAGCCTGGCCGCGACGTTCTGGCTCAGCTAAGTCGTAGTACCGATATTCCATGTACTAGGGCTCATGCTGAGCACCTCTGCCATGCGTGCCAGCTTGGTCGTCATGTTCGACTTACTTTTTCCTCTTCTTCTTCGCATGCGATGCATGCCTTTGATCTTGTTCACTGTGACCTGTGGACTTCTCCTGTTCTTAGCCTTTCTGGCTATAGATACTATTTGGTGGTGGTCGATGATTTCTCACACTACTCTTGGACTTTTCCTTTATGCGCCAAGTCTGAGACCTTCCCAACCCTCCTCTACTTCTTTGCCTGGGTGTCCACTCAGTTCGGCCTCACCATTAAGGCCATCCAGTGTGACAACGGGCGTGAGTTCGATAACTCCACCTCCCGTTCCTTCTTCCTCTCTCGGGGTGTTCAGCTGCGTATATCTTGTCCGTATACCTCTCCTCAGAACAGCAAGGCTGAGCGGATGATTCGCACGACGAACGACGTCGTGCGCACCTTTCTGATCCAGGCCTCTCTGCCCCCGCGCTTCTGGGTTGAGAGCCTCCACACCGCCACCTACTTGCTCAACCGTCCTCTGTCCACTACTTCTCCTGCTCCCACTCCACTCCACGCTCTTTTCGGTACCCCTCCTCGTTACGACCACCTTCGGGTCTTCGGGTGTGCGTGTTACCCTAACACCTCCGCCACCGCTTCTCACAAGCTGGCGTCTCGCTCGACTCGTTGTGTATTCCTTGGGTACTCCCCTGACCACAAGGGGTACCGATGCTTTGACCTCACCTTTCGCCGCGTCCTGATCTCCCGACACGTTGTCTTTGACGAGTCGGATTTCCCCTACTCCACCTCCTCCACACCTTCTCCTGACCACGAGCTGGAGTCCCTGTTCCCAACTGACCTGATGGTTCAATCACCGTTACCTGTCTGTCCTTTCCCTGCAGGTTTTCCCGGCACACCGGCACAGCTTCCGGTGATCCCTGCAGCGCCGAGCGCGGCCCCGGTGCCCGCGGTCGCGCCACGCGCGGCCCCCGGACCTCCGGTCATGCCGCGCGTGGACCCGGTGTCTCCTGCTGTGCCACGCGCAGCCCCGGTGCCTTCCCCTGCACCTGCGCGGTACGCTCAGCCGGTGCAGGTGTACCGGCGCCGTTCGGCGCTGACACCGGCGCCACCGCGGTAAGCTCAGCCGGTACAGGTGTACCGGCGTCGTTCGGCGCCGACACTGGCACCGCCTCCGGCTCCGGAGGCTCCTGCGGCGCCTACACCGGAGTTGTCGCTGCCGCCTCCTACACCGGGGCCGTCGCCGCCGCCGCCTCCGCCGACTCGCTCTCGAGTCGAGCCGGCGGTGTACCACCCGCCAGTCATCCATCGGGATCCTTGGCATATCCATCCCATGGTGACTCGGCGGATGATGTCTCAGGCCGCGACTCTCTCCGCCATCGAGGGCGAGCCGCGGGTCTCTCCGGTATCCTCCTATATCCGCGACGCCCTGGCGGATCCTCACTGGCGTCGCGTGATGAAAGAGGAGTACGCGGCTCTCCTTGCCAACCAGACATGGGACCTCGTGCCGCGTCCGTCTGGTTGCAATGTGGTCGCCGGCAAGTGGATCTGGATGCATAAGGATCGGGCTGATGGCACACTGGAGCGCTACAAGGCTCGCTGGGTTCTCCGGGGTTTCACCCAGCGGCCTGGTGTGGACTACGATGAGACCTTCAGTCCAGTGGTGAAGCCTGCTACTGTGCGCACGGTCCGCTCGCTCGCACTCTCTCGCTCTTGGCCTGTGCACTAGCTGGATGTAAAGAATGTCTTTCTTCACGGCACTCTGTCAGAGACAGTTTACTGCTCTCAGCCAGCGAGATTTGTGGACTCGAGTCGTTCGGATATGGTCTGCCGGCTCAACAAGTCCCTCTATGGTCTGAAGCAGGCTCCTCGGGCTTGGTACTCTCGGTTCGCCACGTTCTTGCTGACTTTGGGATTCACCAAGGCCAAGGCTGACACTTATCTGTTCATCTACAGCCTTGGGGATGAGACGGCCTACCTGATGCTCTATGTCGATGATATTGTGCTCACCGCATCTAGTCAGCAGTTGCTTGAGCGCATCATCTCCTCTCTGCAGCAGGAGTTTGCTATGAAGGATCTTGGTCGACTCCACCTCTTCTTGGGCGTTACTATTGAGACTCGCCCGTCTGGCCTGTTCCTTCACCAGCGGCAGTATGCACTCGACATTCTGGAGCGGGCTGGGATGACTGATTGCAAGCTATGCTCCACTCCTATCGATACTCAGGCGAAACTGTCTGCTGATCTGGGTGAACCCGTGGCTAATCCTACTGCCTACCGGAGCCTTGCCGGTGCCTTGCAGTACTTGACCTTCACCCGGCCGGATCTCACCTATGCCGTTTAGCAGGTCTGTCTTCACATGCATGATCCCCGGGAGTCTCACCTTGCTGCACTGAAGCGTCTCCTTCGCTACGTCCGTGGCACTATTGACTTTGGCTTGGTTCTTCACCGCTCTCCCACCTCTGAGCTAGTGGTCTACACCGGCGCTGACTGGGCTGGCTGCCCGGACATTCGCCACTCCACTTCCGGCTACGCCGTCTTCCTAGGCGGCAACCTTGTCTCCTGGTCGTCCAAGCGGCAGCCGGTTGTTTCCCGCTCCAGTGCTGAGGCGGAGTACCGGGCTGTCTCTAACGGCGTGGCGGAGGCGTCCTGGCTCCGACAGCTCTTGGCGGAGCTCCACAACCCTCTCGCCAAGAGCACGCTCGTCTACTGCGACAACGCCAGCGCCGTGTACCTCTCCACCAACCCCGTTCAGCATCAGCAGACGAAGCACGTGGAGATCGACTTGCACTTCGTGTGCGACAGGGTCGCTGTCGGCGATGTTCGGGTAATCCATGTCCCGATCACCTCCCAGTTTGCCGACATCTCCACCAAGGGACTACCCTCCTCGACCTTCTCGGAGTTTCGCTCCAGCCTCAACGTAGCAGTTGGTTAGTTGTGGCTGCAGGGGGGGTTTGCCCTTTGTTCTTTCTTGTTGTCCAGTCTCGAACACCGCTGCGATGGTAGTTCAGACTGCGGGGGGTGTTGGTGTATATGTGAGCCCATGTATAGAGGCCCATCTAGAGGCCCATGTATAGAAACTATTTATCCCACCCTTCTAGGGTTTGGAGGAATACAAGCTATTATTCTCTCCTACAGTACTAACAGTTCACATCCATGTGAAGAAATTACCTCGTTCAAGGATGAAAATCTCAAACATGGACAATCTTTTCATGAAGAAAACAAGCTACCAGATAATAGTAATGAAGTAAAGGAAGAGTCCTACACTGAAGATATCAATACTGCTAACTGTGGCAAGGATTGGCAACCCATAGACATGGAGCATGCACATCCAGGATGTGGCAATATCAAGGATAATGTTAACAATGCAAAGGAAGAGTGCCATACTGAGGATGACAGTATTGCCAACTGTGTTAATGGAAATATGCATGCTATAATTCCAGTTGAGGGCATTGCAGAGGTATCTCCTGAGCATGGCAAGGATAAGCAATCCGTGGATGTGGCAAGTGCACATCCCTGTGTAGGAAGTGTCTCTTTGGTTGATGATGAGAATTTCATATATCAACAAAGTTTTCAACCAGGCAACCTAATGTCGTGTGACACTCAAGAAAAGCAAGGCAGCTTTATTGAAGATGACAACATGACCAACAATGTTCATGGTATTGAGAATCCTGTGCTTCCAGTAGATGACATTGCAGAGAGAGTTCATGTTAATAAAGAGCTAATGGCTGATCACATCAGGCAAAGTGAAGACACCCATGTGAAAGCTGAAAATACTGCTGACTGTGGCCGTGCACATGACAATGTTGCAGTGGCAGACAAGGATAGTACAGAGAGAGTTCACAGTAGTGAAGAACTAATGACCTATCCCACTGGAGAAACTGAAGCAAGCCATATGAAAGGTGATGATACCGCTAATTGTGTTAATGTGAATGAGAATTTTGTGGTTGCATATGAGGATATTGCAGAGAGAGTTCACGTTAATGAAGAGCTAATGGCTGATCACACAGGACAAAATGAAGAGACCCATGTGAAAGATGAAAATACAGCTAATTCTAGTCATGCAAATGAGAATGCTGCAGTTGAAGATGAGGATAATACAAAGAGAGTTCACAGTAGTGAAGAACTAATGACTGATCCCACTGGAGACAGTGAAAAGAGTCATATGAAAGGTGGCCATACTTCTAATTGTGTTAATGTGAATGAGAATATTATAGTTGCAGATGAGGATATTGCAGAGAGAGTTCATGGTAATGAAGAGCTAGCAGTTGATTGTAGTGGACAAAATGAAGACGACCATATAAAAGGTGACAGTATGGCTAATTGTGGTCATGTGAATCAGAATGTTGCAGCTATACATGGGCACATTGCAAATAAGCATGTGCACGGGAAGGATTGGCAGTCCCTGGAATCTGAATGTGAGCATTTAGGTGAAGGAGTGATCTCTTCATTCAATGCTGGACATATGAAATCTGAATGAAGTTTTCAAAATAATGAGCTAATAGCTGATGAAGCTATAGTAAAGGAAGATGATGAAACAGAAGACGGTAATATGACCAACTATGTTCAAGAAGACAGTGCAGCTATTGCCACGTTTTCAAGCTTGTCAAATGAGAGGACTCAACGCAATATACCTAGCTTTAGTAAGAAGAAAGAAGATATGTGTTATGACCGGCGTCCAGTACACTAGAAGGAGGCCCATTAGTGGCTATGCGCAGGAGATTAGATGGGCTTGGCCCAGTTATTTACCTCGTTCCTTTATAAACATTGTAACATACTTGGTTTGGATTAAGCAAGAGCAATCATATCGCTCGGCTTCCCTCAGGGAGCCGGGAGACCCAAACCCTAGCCGCTACCTACCTCCTTCCCCTTCGCGCGACCAAGGCGGCCAGAAGCCGTCGGGCGCGCGTCGTCCTCCGCCCTCCTCCCTCTCACGCCTACAACCTGCGCCCACGCCTTGGTAGGGATCCGATTCCTATCAATCTGGTATTAGGGATCTCTGGTTCGATCATGTCTTCGTCTTCGCCACCCACCACTCAACCGCCGCCACCATCGCCGGCCGTGACGCTGCCCCAGATGACCGGCGCCCCACCACCTCCCTCGACGGGCGCACCACTGACCGGTGTGCCAGGGGCCTCCGGGGTGCTGACGCCCCCATCGCCGGCCGCCCCGATCGTCTTCACCCCGGAACAGATGACCGCGGCGATCATGGACCTAGGGCAGACCGTGGCGGGCATCCGGTCCTTCCTCACGGGATCCTATGCACCGCAGCCGCAACTGCCACCGGTGCCGCCTCCACCGCCGCCCCCACTGCCTCTCCCGTCGCCCGCGGCCACGATGACATACCAGTACGAGATGAAATTCGATGGGACGGTGCTGCACACCACATCTACCGCGCCGCCGCCGTCCCAGGGCGTCCCCATCCAGCAGATCCATTTTCCGCCATCGCCGTCGCCGCTGCCAGCTTGGTTTACCGGGACGACGGCGCCATCTACACGGCGCCTAGCCCGCAGCCGTACCTACAGCCACACCCGACCACGGGGCCGCACATGGCGCACGGTGGCGTTCCGGCCTCGGGCGTCCTCTACGGCGGGGTGGACGGCACCCTCATCCCGGGCTCCAGCCTGTTCCCGCCGTTCCCCGCCACTACGTCGCCGCCGGACCACGAGGGCGCAGTCTTTCCCTCGCTGTCCCAAGAGCCACCGCCCCCTCTGTTCTACAAGCTGGAGTTCTCCACGTACGACGACACGGCTGACCCCCTGAACTGGTTGAACCAGTGTGAACAGTTCTTCCGGGGTCAGCGCACGCTCGCCTCCGGCCGCACCTGGCTCGCTTCCTACCATCTTCGGGGAGCAGCCCAGACGTGGTACTATGCCCTCGAGTAGGACGAGGGCATGCCGTCGTGGGAACGCTTCAAGGACCTCTGCCGTCTACGTTTCGGACCCCCGATTCACGGCAGCTGACTGGCCGAGTTGGGTCGGCTACCGTTCACCTCGACGGTCCAGGACTTCGTCGAACGGTTCCAGGCGGTGGCATGCCACGCCCAGAACCTGTCTTCGCGCCAGCGCGCCGAGCTCTTCGTCGGTGGCCTCCCGGATCACATTCGGGTGGACATGGAGCTGTGCGACCCCCAGGATCTTCAGACGGCCATGTACTACGCTCGGGCGTTCGAGCGCCGAGCGACTGCCATGCAGCCGACACCACCGCCCCGGGCCGCTCGACCTCCGCAGCGCCCAGCGCCACTGCCGGTGCGCCCGCTGGGGGGGTGCCCCGGCTACGCCCAACCCGGCTCCGGCGGCGAACCGCCCCTTTCGTTGTATCACGCCGGCCGAGCAGCTCGAACGCCGCCGCCAGGGCCTGTGCTTCAACTGCGACGAGCCCTATGTTCCCGGGCACGTGTGCCAGCGCCTCTTCTACTTGGAGTCCGGGGACTACATCGTCGAGGACGAACCGGCGGCCGACGCAGGGGCCGGAGCCAGCTAATGCATTTGTTGTCTCTCTCCATGCACCGGCAGGAATCCGCACAGACAACACCATGCTCCTTCCAGTGGTGATCCAGGGAGAACGTCTTCTGGCGCTACTCGACACCGGATCCACCCACAACTTCCTCCAGGGCGACATCATGCGCCGCTTGGGGCTTCAGCCAGCGGGCGGGGAGCACCTCCGCGTCACGGTCGCCAACGGAGATCGTCTACCCTGCGCGGGCGTCGCCCGCAACGTTCCCATCAGCATCGAGGGCGAGGCGTTCTCCATCACGTGCATCGGCCTCAACAGCGCGCGCTGGCAGCCATCGCGAACGCCCAGCAGCCCATGCTGGACCGCCTCCTGTAGCAGGACAGCGCCATCTTCAAGGAGCCGCAGGGCCTTCCGCCGGAGCGGCCGTACGACCACCGTATTCACCTCTTGCCGGGTACCGCTCCCGTTGTTGTGCGGCCGTACCGCTACCCGCAGCTGCAGAAGGACGAACTGGAGAGGCAGGTCAAGGCCATGCTTGCCCAGGGCATCATCCGACCTAGTACCTCGCTGTTCTCTGCGCCTGTGCTTCTTATCCGGAAGCCGGACAACACTTGGTGTTTTTGCATCGACTACCGCGCCCTCAATGCCAAGACGTCTAAGGACAAGTTCCCCATCCCGGTGGTACTCGAGCTCCTGGACGAGCTCTTTAGGGCTCGCTTCTTCACCAAGCTCGATCTACGTTCGGGCTACCACTAGGTGCGGATGCACCCCGACGACATCGCCAAGACGGCGTTCCGGACTCACAATGGCCATTACGAGTTCTTGGTCATGCCGTTCGGACTCTGCAACGCCCCGGTGACTTTTCAGGCGCTGATGAATGACGTCCTGCGCCCCTACCTACGGAGGTTTGTGCTGGTCTTTTTCGACAACATACTCATCTACAGCTCGTCGCGGGCGGAGCACCTCCAGCACGTCGCCATCGTCCTCAACGAGCTTCGGGCGCATCGTCTCCACCTTAAAGCGCTCGAAGTGCTCGTTCGGGGCGACATCCGTGGCTTATCTGGGCCACGTCATCTCCAAGGACGGCGTCGCCATGGACGCCGACAAGGTCGCGGCGGTAGCTGCGTGGCCAGAGCCGCGCTCCGCCCGGGGCCTCCGAGGTTTCCTGGGCTTGGCGGGCTACTATCGGAAGTTCATCCAGGGCTTCGGCGTCATCGTGGCGCCCCTGACGTGTCTCCTGCGCCGCGACGCCTTCTCCTGGGATGAGGAGGCCGAGGCGGCCTTCCAGGCGCTCAAGAGCACATTCACCACCGGCCCCGTTCTCCAGATGCCGAACTTCGACGAGCTGTTCATGGTGGACTGCGACGCCTCCGGTGTGGGGTTTGGTGCTGTACTTCACCAAGAGGCAGGCCCCATCACCTTCTTCAGCCGGTCGTTCGCTGCTCGCCACCTCAAGTTAGCGGACTACGAGCGGGAGCTCATCAGTCTGGTGCAGGCAGTTCGTCATTGGCACCCATATCTCTGGGGGCGCAACTTTCTCATTCGCACTAACCATTACAGCTTGAAGTTCCTGTTAGACCAGCGCTTGTCGACCGTGCCGCAGCACCAGTGGATCAGCAAGCTATTCGGATTCGACTTTGCCGTCGAGTACCGGCCAGGGCGCCTCAACACCGTGGCGGACGCCTTGTCCTGCCGTGACGCCAAGGACGCGGTCGAGACGGACAGCAGCCTGGGCGCGGCGTGCGTCCTCTCCAGGCCCTCCTTCGCATTGATCGACGACATCCGCCGTGCTACGGCGACCGCGGACCATTCATACACACACTACCATTTTGGACATGCCCAAACATGCATTCCACACAATTACGACTCGTGGGAGTTCAATACATACTATCAATCCTCATATGCTGAAAGCACAATTCTTGACCATGAGTCTTTTAAGTCAAGTTACAAGGAGCAGAAACGAGTAGTGAGAAAGCATATTTTGCGGCCTCTATCAGGTGCTTCCCCATATACTATCTGCAGCAGCTATTTCAATTTGGTTCAAATGCCATCAGATATCTACATATCAAAAGCAAAGGTTGGCAAGATGCAGTGTGGTAAATGCTCCAAGGTTCTTGTGCTATCATTTCCTGCTTTATATAATGCAGCTGCAAAGACCAGCGAGAATGTAGCCAAACAGTCCTACAAGCCTGATGATAGCATGGTCTCTAAGAACAAGGATATTACTTCTTATTATGCTAAGTGCCTAGCAGGGGATCCTGTTTTCAAAATGTTACCTCTAGGCAAACAAATATGTCCAACATTTCAAGCCACATTTCGAGAATCAAGGATATTTAGCTCACTTCTCAACTCACAAAACCTTTTCTCATCAAGGGGCTTAGTGAAGATATCGGCTAGTTGTTCATCGGTTCTCACATGTCAGATATCGATATCTCCTTTGAGTTGGTGGTCTCTCAAGAAGTGATGGCGGATATCAATGTGTTTGGTCCTTGAGTGTTGCATGGGGTTGTTGGAAAGCTTAATGGCACTCTCATTATCACAAAGGAGAGGGGTGTGTTTCATGTTGTAGCCAAAGTCTTTCAAGGTTTGTCTCATCCAAAGGAGTTGGGCACAACAACTTGCCGCTGCAACTACCCAAGAATTGGCAAGCCCCGGATGTGCTCTTGCGGTCCGCCTTGCAACTGGCATAATCGGAATCCGAATAGCCAATCAATTCAAAGGTGGAGCCCTTAGGATACCATAAGCCAAGGTTTGGGGTATGAACTAAATATCTATGAATTCTCTTAACGGCCACTAAGTGACACTCTTTTGGAGCGGCTTGATATCTTGCACACATGCACACACTAAGCATAATATCGGGCCTAGATGCACAAAGGTAAAGCAATGAACTGATCATAGAATGATATACCTTTTGGTCGAACGGTTTACCTTTATCATTCAAGTCAAGATGTCCATTTACTTGCATTGAAGTCTTGATGGGTTTGGCATTGACCATATCAAATTTCTTGAGCATATCTTGAGTGTATTTGGATTGACAAATGAAAGTCCCTTCACTCAATTGCTTGATTTGAAAACCAAGAAAGAATTTCAATTCACCCATCATGGACATCTCAAACTTGTCGGTCATGATTTTACTAAAGTCCTTGCAAAACATTTCATTAGTGCTACCAAAGATAATATCATCAACATAAATTTGGCAAATAAATATATCATTATTGACTTTTCTAGTGAATAAAGTGCAATCAGCTTTACCAAGCTCAAAACCATTTTTAACAAGAAAGTCCCTAAGACATTTATACCATGCTCTAGGTGCTTGTTTAAGCCCATAGAGCGCCTTATGGAGTTTGAGCACATGGTTAGGATACTTGGGGTCTTTAAAGTCCGGAGGTTGCTCAACATATGCTTCTTCGGATAATTCACCATTCAAGAATGCACTTTTTACATCCATTTGATATAGCTTGAAATTATGAAGTGTAGCATAGGCCAATAAAATCCGAATAGCCTCAAGCCTAGCCACCGGTGCATAAGTCTCATCATAATCCAAACCTTCAATTTGAGTGAACCCTTGAGCAACCAATCTTTACTTGTTTTTTTGTCACGATACCATTTTCATCTTGCTTGTTGCAAAAAAACCCATTTGGTACCAATGACATTTTGATTGGGCCTTTCAACCAAAGACCATACTTCATTTATTGTGAAGTTGTTCAATTCTTCTTGCATGACAACCACCCAATTTGGATCATGAAGAGCATCTTCCACCCTAAGAGGTTCCAAAAAGGAAACAAACGAGTAACGTCCACAAAAATTTGCTAATCGTGAATGAATGGTTACCCCTCTTCTTATGCTTCCAAGGATGTTTTCAATGGGATGATCTCTTTGAACACTTTGATGCACCCTTGGATGTGGAACTTGAGACACCGGTTGGATTTGTTGAACATCTTCACTTGCCACTTGATCTTGTTGTTGTTCACTAGCTTGTTGATCAAGATTCACACCATTGTCTTGTGGTACATCATGAGATTGCGATTGAGCTTGGGGTAATTCACCAACTTGAAATTGTTCATTTGTAGTGGTTGGTGGCTCAACAACAATGGGTAAAATTTGAACAAAAACATCTTCATCATCACCTTGAGGTTTGTTCTCTTGTGGCTTGACTTCACCAATGGAGAGATTCTTGATAGCTTGACTAGGAGGCTCTTCTCTATCTATCACATGTGAGTCAACTTGCTCTACTTGAGAGCCATTAGCTTCATCAAATGTCACGTCTACCGCTATCTCAACGAACCGGTGGTCTTGTTGAAAACACAGTAGCCATGAGCATTTGAGGCATAACCAAAAAGAAAACCTTAATTTATTTTAGGAGCAAACATAGAGCTTTTGGGTTTCTTGTTGAGAATATAGCACTTACAACCAAAAACTCGGAAGTATGAAACATTAGGCTTCTTGCCGGTGATGAGCTCATAAGATGTCTTCTTGTGAACCTTGTGAAGATAAAGATGGTTAATGGCATGGCAAGCCATATTAACCGCTTCCGCCCAATTGTCCATCACCTTATATTCATCCAACATTGTTCTTGCCATATCAATGAGAGTTCTATTTTTCCTCTCAACAATGCTATTTTGTTGACGAGTATAGGGAACCGAAAATTCATGCTTGATTCCTTCTTCATCAAGAAAGTCCTCAATGTTGGTGTTCTTGAACTCGGTGCCATTAACACTTCTAACTCTCTTGATTTTGCAATCAAATTCATTTTGGGCTCTAGTGACAAATTTCTTGAAAATCCCTTGAACTTCACTCTTGTTATGGAGAAAGAAAACCCAAGTGAAGTGAGAGTAATCATCAACAATCACAAATCCATATTTGTTTCCACCAATGCTAATGTAAGCCACGGGACCAAATAAATCCATATGAAGTAATTCAAATGGCTTTGTGGTAGTGACTTCACTCAATGGTGGATGAGCTACTTCAACTTGCTTGCTGGCTTGACAAGCACCACAAACCCTATCTTTCTCAAAAACAACATTTGTTAGTCCTCGGATGTGCTCGCCATTATAGAGTTTGGCCAAGTTCCTCATCCCAACATGAGCTAGCCGGCAATGCCAAAGCCAACCCACATTGCTTTTTGCCATCAAACAAGTCTCGGGTGTCACTCCATTGGTCGTGAAATCAACCAAATAGAGAATACCCTTCAAGCGACCCGTGAATGCAATAGAGGAATCCTCCCTCTTCATGACGGTCACACCCGTATCGGTAAATAAACAATTATAACCAAGTTTGCAAATTTGTGATACCAATAGAAGATTGTAGCCAATTGATTGCACATGATAAACATTGGTGATAAAGTGATCTTGAGATATAGAAATCTTTCCTTTTCCAATCACCGGACTTGTACTATCATCTGGAAAAGAAATAAATTCACTTGAGGACTCATATGGTTGATATGTTGTGAATATGTCCTTCTCCCCGGTCATGTGATGGGTGCATCCACTATTAAACACCCACTCTTTTCCACCCGAGGAGTATTCCTACAAGATGAGATCAAGCTTGAGTTTTAGGTACCCAAACACCTTTGGGTCCTAGGGGGTTAGTCACAAACATATTAGGAATGCACATATTTTTCATAATTTTCTTCTTATGATAAGCACCAATGTGTTTGACCACTATTTTACCATTGTGGTCAAAACCAAAGATATAGTCTTGATATGTAGTCTTTGGCTTGATTTGGAAGATCTTCTCGGCTTCAATAGTCATGGAAGGCTCCTCAATCTTCGTGGTGACATGATGGGCAACATCCATAAGAAAATCCACACTTTTGCCCTTCTTGAACTTGATGAGAGGAACTCCATTCTTTGTTTGCCTCATACTAGCCTTTGATCCTCTATGATACGGTTTTGCCTTCCGGTCTTGAACTCTTGCTTAGGCCTTGCTCTACTTATCTCATCCGAACCATTTGTTATAATGAAGTTCAACCTTTGGATTTGCTTATTCTTGGTCTCAATCACTTCTTCTAGCTTAGACACATTAGCAACACAAGCATCTATATCCACATTCGAACATTTATGACAACTCGTGCTTGTGGATGGAATAGAGTTACTAGGGTCCTTAGAGGAAGAGGAGGTACTTTCCCAAAGAGTATTGAATTGCACTTCAAGGTCTTTGTATTTGACCTCTAAGCATGATAAGCTTTCTTGAAGTGCATGTTTCTTGCTCTTTAGGATTGCCACGGAATCATTTGCCAAGAACCACTCCTTAGACATCATTGCGTGTGAGTTCTTCACCTTGGAAAGTTCCTTGGTCAATTTATCTATCTCCTCATTTATCAAGGCAAGATCCTTTTTGAGAGCTAGGTTTCTCCCCTTCTCAAGGGTGAGCAAGGCATCTTTCTCTCGAATCGTTTCTTCCTTATCTTCTATGTCATCCATAAGATCTATCAATTCATAGTAAGCTTTTTCTCCATATTCTTTTATCATGTTTTGTTTAACAAGCTCACCATGGTAGTCTATATCGCTAAGGTCACTAGGAATGGAAGGAGTGGTAGAGGGTTGTACATTCCCACTCTTAGCCATGAGGCACTTGTGACCATAGTAGTTGTCATCATCGGAGAGGTTGGTGAAGAGACGTTGAGGTGATGAAGGCTTGCATATGGCAATGTTGGCCTTCTTCTCATCATCGGAGTCGGATGTCTCGGCGGTTGAGTCCCACTTCATACCAAAGTTGGCATGATGGGTTTTCTTGATTCTTCTCCGCTCCTTCCTATACCTCTCATTCTCTTCTTTCTTGTACTTCTCCTTGTCATGCCCATGCTTCTTGGCATTGTTCTTGAAATTCACTACACTCAAAGCATCTCTTGTTTGCCATGGTTCGTCGCTCCTTCCTATCCCTCCTACACTTCTTGTCCTTCTTGAACCCTCCACCTTTGTGGAATGTCTTGAAGTTCTTCATGAGGAATGCGAGCTTCTCCTTGGCAGTTGCGTCGTCTTCACTTGATGAGCTTGAGTGTGATGAAGTTGGTGATGGAGGAGTTTCATCTCTTCTTCTTGTGCTTGACCTTGAGGTTCTCCTACTTGACTCGGGTTGATCCCCAATTGTTACCTTGAGAGCAACACCCTTCTTCTTGTCTTCCTCCAAAGTCAATGCAACTCTCTTCTCCTTGTCCTCTTGAGCTACTAACTCTCCAAGCACTTCCGCCGGTGATGCACTATAAATAGACTTGTCCCTTGTAAGCATCCAGGAGAACAATACATGTGTAGGCTCATAGGTTCTCAACAACTTGCTTGTGACTTCCTTGTCATCCCACTTCTCACTACCAAGTGATCTAGCCTCATTGATCAATACCATAAGACGATCATAGACTTCTTTGCATGATTCCTTTAGGCCCATGGTGAAACCTTCGGTCTTGGTATGCAAAGATTGTAGTCTCCCAATCCTAACTTGATCATTGCCAAGATGAGATAACTCAAGAGTGTCCCACATCTCCTTGGCCGTGTTGAGGTGCTTGATCTTTACATACTCTTCCTTGCACAAGTTGTTGCTAATGATGCTTGCGGCGGTGATATTCTTTTGCATGTCACGGCATGGCAATAATTTTACTCCTCATCTTATTGTGGGACTTGAAGACCTACATTCACAACTTCCCAAACTCCCAACATCATGAGATGCCACCTCATCTTTGTGGCCCAATCGGAATAATCGGAACCATCAAAGTGAGGAGGTTTTCTGGCTTCGCCGGTATGCACATGATTAGCCGAAGCAAATTGATTTAAACAATCATAATTGAAAGAAACCGTATTGTACTCGGGAAGGCTCGAGGATGAAGACTTGTCCTTGTTTCTAGGGGATGGTTGTGGTGGATGCTTGGTGCCGCTTGATTCAACTTTCTTCTCAGATTTCTTCTCCTTCTTCTTGTTCTCAAATTCTTCAAGACACTTCAAGGTGATCTCAGAGACGAACTTGGTCAACTCCTCTTTCTCTTTTTGCTTTCTTCTTGCTCTTCTTTGCTTGGCCGACTCCCCAACCGGTCCCTCACTATCGCTTGAGTCGGTGACGACCTCGACTCTCTCCTCATGAGAGCCTCCATTCCTGGATTGATCTTCTAGGTTAGTCATCTTACCTTCAAGCTTGTAAGCTTAATCCGAAGGACTAGACTCTAATACCAATTGAAAGGATAGACGAAGACTAGAGGGGGGTGAATAGTCGGTCTTTAAAAACTGAAACCATTTAGCAGTGGAATTAGTCTGTCGGATATTCCGGTTTGAACCGAATTATCCGAATCAACCGGATTATCCGAACCCAACCGGAGTCTCCGCGCAAGAACGGGATTAAAAATTAAGTGCAGCCTAAACAATTCTAAGCAAATCTATATAAATCAAAAGATCACAGGCAGGTTTAATTACAAGTATACGAAAGGAACAGTACTAGAACAACACGAGTAGATAGATCAGGCAAGATTAAGCTAGGCACAAATAAGCAAGATAGCACAAAGTAAGAACACGGAGACAAATGATTTTTCACCGAAGTTCAGCTCCCTTGCGGGAACCTACGTCTCCATTGGGTAGCTCCGACGAGCCGGATTCGAGCGAATCCTTTCCCCCACCAACCTACTCCAAGGAGCCAGTTGGAATTTCCACTAGTGCTACCTCTTTCCTTGCGGAGGCCAAGCCCTCACAAACTTCCCACGGCTGCTCACAATCGATGTCGAGAGCTCGTGGGCGACGCCTTGCCAATCTAGGAGCCTAAGGCTCCAAGAGTAACAAACGCGGTGAAGTCACGAATCGAAGACCTTGAGTGCTCAAAGGATGGAGAGCTCAACTCTAGCACTCAAAGATGGCTCACAATCTCACACCTCACTTGGATGAAGAACTCAAGCTTTGGGAAAGTGAGGGAGAGGGTGAGGTTGCCCTTTCTCAGGTGTTCACGAAATGGAATGGCCAAGAGAGTGAGAAAGAGGGAGGTGAAGGGGTATTTATACCCACACCTGAAATCTAGCCATTATAGGCAAAATTGGAAACTCCGGATTGAAACCGGAAACTCCGCGATGAACGAGAAAAGGCACAACGGCTAGTTGCTGTCGGACTTTCCGGTTTAAAATCGAATCCTCCGAAAATATGTGGGAAAAACTTGACTCAAGGCCGAGAGCCACTTTCCGGTTAAAAACCCGAAAGTCCGGGGGGATCGGATACTCCGAATGCAAACCGGACATTCCGAAAATAATTGGAACTGGAAACCACCCCAACCCGAGAGTCACTCTCTGGTATAAAACCGGACATTCCGCCCTGTCCGGATATTCCAGTTGCAAACTGGATATTCCGGCAGAAGGAATTTCCCAAGGTTTTGTGCACGTGTGGTTCAAATGTCTCTCAATTTTTAGGAAATCACCCTTTGATCACCTAAGACACTTTGACACGTGTTCCACCGCATCCCTCTTGATAGTTTGGCACCCATACTCAATTCAAAAGATAATCTATTAAGCTTCGATTGAGTAAGGCACCGACTTCAACAATTAAAATAAATGGAGGGGCTTCTCATCACAATTATTCCTTTGAACCTGTCACATAGCTCAATGCACATATTAGTCCTTCAATTGTGATTGTCATTAATCACCCAAAACCCACATGGGGGCCTAGATGCACTTTCAAAAGGAAAATTATTGTCATCAGGGGGCCGACTAGTTCTCATCAACTCTGTTCTGAGTAACTTATCTTTGTATATGCTTTCCTCCTCGAAGTTCCCCGAGAGGTGCTAAAAAATTTAGACTATTTTAGATCTAGATTTTTCTGGCAATGCGAGGAACAGAAGAAAAAATATAGGCTCATAAAGTGGAGTACCCTGTGTACTCCAAAGGAACAGGGGGGTCTGGGAATCTTGAATATGGACCTATAGAATAGATGCCTCCTTAGCAAGTGGCTATTTAGGCTGTTAAATACCAATGGGGTATGGCAAAAGCTACTTACTAACAAATACTTAAGACATAAATCCCTAACCCAGGTCGAATATATGCCTGGTGATTCCCATTTCTAGTCAGGCTTGTTGAAAGTCAAGTAGGAATTTCCCATAAAAATAAAATGTTTTCTATCAAGTCCATGTATGACCATCTAACTAGAGATGAATCTTTTGAACCTTTGAAGTTTATTTGGAAAGCAAAAATTTCTCAGAAAATTAAGATTTTTATGTGGCTTATTCATAATAATGCAATTTTAACTAGGGACAATTTGATTAAGAGGAAGTGGCCGGGGGATGCTAGTTGTGTCTTCTGTAATGATTTGGAGTCGATTGATCATATTTTCTTCTTATGCCCTGTTGCTAAAGTGATTTGGGGCGTGATTGCTACCTCTTTTGGTGCCTCAATTGTTCCTTTATCCTTTTCTGGATACTGGTCTTGGATTAATCAAGTTTTGGCTAGTGGGGATAGTGTGTTTATGCTTGGAGTTGCTGTAATTTGTTGGGCTATCTGGAAAACTTGGAATGCTGTGATTTTTGAGCATAAAGTGATAAAAAATCCTTGTGAAATAATATGCAATGCTTGTGCATTTATGAAATATTGGTCGGGTTTATACCCAGAGTCGATGAAAGAGATAATTGTGGCTGGGGCTGATGCTATGCTGAAGACAGCTATGAGACTGCTTGGGCGTCAAAGTGGCGCGGCAGCTGTCCCTATTCTTCTTCCGGCACCTGGAACTAATACAGCTGATGAAAGAAGACGAAGAAGAGACAGGTGATCAGAGTGGGCTTGATGATCTGGAGGATCCTGGTAACTGAAGTGTACTGTTATGATAGTGTGAGATGTGCTCTTTTGCCGGTGACAAGTTATGGTTAGATGGATGATCTATGTTTCTGGCCGGGGGTCGCTGTCAGACCCTTTTATACTCTGTTGCTCGCTGAACTTTGGCCTGTCTCTGTGTTGTCGGTTGAAACCCACCGGCGAGCAGCGACAGGCAACACGAAGAGCTGGGAGGTCGCCGGGGCGCTGGCAGGCACTGCTCCCTCGTCGACGGTCCGCAAGTCCAGCAACGCGCCGCGGCTTGTGAAGACGCAGGGCGTGTCACCTGACCTATACCCGATCAGGAAGGTGCGGACGTGCTTGCGATGATTGACCTGCATGCACAAACACGTGGAAACGTAAGTCCGAGCCGTAGTCGGCTCCCCGGGACGACTCTTGCATCGGCTTTAAAGAGCCGATCGAGTCCCGGTGTCAGATGGGATATGTTTGCATCCGGATGTTGATAGATAAAGCAAATAACTATAAAACTGCTTCAATTAAATCTAAATGATCTAATCCACAACGGTAAAAGCTTCACTGCTAGATCAGAACGTCCTACACGTAACTGGGCCTAATGAATGTAACAGATAACTAAACCATAACAAAAAACAGAGGCCTAAGAACTAGCGAGAGCCGATTCCCGGATCAATTCCCTGTTAAAGCTAAGATAAAGCATCTAAAACACCACCGGATCATCCAACCCGTTTGCAAGGCCTAACCTAGCAGATATTACGCCAACTCCCAAGAATAAGAGCAAACCGTAACAGATCAGATCTACTAAACATAAAGGAAGCAGGGTGTTGTCTCTGTGCAACTAATCCTATATGACAAGAACTAGCATAAGATTGAAACGTGACTGCACAAAGACAACATGATATTCGTAGATGATAAACAACAAGGCACGATAGATCTACTAAAAGCCATGCTACGAACATCAAGATAACTAGCATTACTCGCCATAAAAAACGCTTCAGTACGAGTAATACCAAGGTAAAAGCAAGAACAACACTGCCCTGATCGCGAGAAGCGATCAGGGCAGCACGACGCTTACTTGGACGAAACCCTAGGATTAGGGGTGGCGATGCGCCGAGATTGTTGTTTGCGAGACGTGATGATGTTCTTCTTTCATGAATAACATAGGGTACATATTTATAGTCTGGAGATTTGGGAAACAATCTAAACTAATCTTGTCCTGATCGGACTCTATCTCTAATCTTGAAATAAATCTAAGATACATGGCCCATGTGGCCCAGATGCTCACGCAGGAGTCGATTTACAAGCCTTCTTCAATCTTCTGCTTTAAGCCCATCTTGCTTTCGGCCCATAAATTAATCCTATTAATTTACGGCGATAACACATGCCCCCCTGTTTTTGGCAATGATAGTTCCAAAACCAATCCGTCGCTTCATCTTCCCGTTAATGCTCATTAAACACACTTCAACCACCAAGGAAGATGCAACATCTCTACAACTGGCTCCTCGTAGAACGTGAAACTACCGATCCGTCTTCCATCTTCTCACTATTTAATCTTACCCCGAATCGGCTCTTCTTCACAGCGAACTCCTTCTTCCTCCCAAAGCCAGTAGCGCAGAAAACCCCAATCTTCCAGCACCAGTAATGGCGATCTCTTCCTCCTTCGACTCCAACTCCTTCGAAGACTCTTCCTCCTCCTCTTCTTCTTCTTCTTCTTCCCCCTTCCCTGCTTCTTCCATCGACTCCATTCCGGAGAGTCGGGAGCCGACGCCAGAGTGGGACCCAACTGCAGCGTACGAAGCGCTGGCTCCTCTGCATTGGGATGCAGAGGAGTTCGATTTCGGGGTCGTCTCCGAGGAGGACGAGCCCGAAACTGAAGGAGAAGACCTCCGGCTCCTGTTCCAGGAGGAGTCGGAGAGCGGCGAGGAGGTAGACCCCTCTTCGGACGAAGTCGACTCCTCGGAAGAGGAGATCGACTCCCCGTCCGACGACGACGAGCCGATGGGCGGAAAGCCCTTTCGGTTCCTCGGGTCCTCCGAGGAGGACAGCGAGGAAGAGGACAGCAGCGGCGGCGACGGCTGGAGCGACTCCGGGTCTGAAGGCGGCAGCAGCGCCTTCAGCAGCGACGACGACAACGACGATGACAACAACGATGACAGCAGCGGGGATGCGCCGGCCCGAAGCCCCAAGCGCCGTAGGTACTAGGTACCTACGAGCAGTAGAAGTAGTGCTATAGCGTCGTAGGAGTAGGATCACAAAGCCGAAGGATTAATTCCTTTGTAACAATCGGCTTTCCTTGTAATGAACTTTCCTTTAATGAAATCGAATTTCCTTCAATTTCGTGTATATTCACTTACTTTCCAAAAAGCTGATGGCAACGCATCAGGCTTCCATAAATATCCAAGAGCCGAGAGAATTCAAACTAGAAGCAACCCGCACAAGAGTAGAGTAACACTTCCACCTTGAACCGAACTCCTGAATCCGAGCACAATTCGAAAACCAAGCGCTACAAATTCGAGCAAGAACTCTTCAAACACCCGAAATTCGAATCAGAACCCACAGCAAACAAACCCTAAGTCAACGGATCTGGACCATGGCAGATTCTGTAGCTCAGTCGACAAGCTTTGCAATCGATGATGCGGCAATCTGCGGCCTGAAGGTAATATTCGGCCTAATCCTTTAGTTTTCTTCAGCTTACTAAGCCTCTGAAACTTTAAATCCTGAAACCTGACGCCGTATGCATACTTCGGAATTTCTGAACTCCAGGTGTCAGACATCCTTTTGCTGCATCCTTCCAACCCAAAATCTTTCTGTCTTGGCCCACGAACCTATGAAAATCCCAGAGATTTGATCTCTTGTGAAGCAAATAGGATTCCTTTTGTGAGTCAAAACATCGATCTGAACCTCGGGGCCGACTGCTTAAGAGCCTGGCCTAACCCACCTGAAAGTTGGATTACATGGTACAGCAGAGTAGCAAAAACTCATATGCCCTTATGGCAAGATTTGAATATAGCCGATGCACTTAGTTTATCATTATCACCTCTTGACAAAGATAAAAACCTTCTGAAAACCATTGGCTATTTTTGGTCTGATGCCCTGAACTGTTTTCTCTTTGGTCATGGACCCATGACTCCCACTCTGCTAGATGTCACCATGATCACTGGCCTAGATATTGGATCTCCTAATCCAGCTGCCCATAAAATGGCAGAAGTTCCCTTCAAACTTTCATCCAAGGTTAACTGCACAAACTGGGGCACTTACATGAGTCAGCACATGAAAACAAAAGGTCCAGTGACTGAGAAGGAACACACAACCTTCTTAAATCTTTGGCTAGAACACTTCATCTTCTGTGGTCCTTCTTTAGCTCCAACTAAGAACTATCTTCCCTTGGCCTATCACCTGGCCCATGGCAATCGCACCGGCCTAGGTAAACTTTTCCTTGGAGAAACCTACAGATATCTCCATTTGATAACATCTAACTTGCTTAACCAAAAGAAACTGAAAATTGGAGGCCCTTGGTGGTTTATTCAGTTGTGGGCACAACTGTACTTTCAGCACCATATCCCAAACCTCCAAGGCCTGACCAAGAAATCTTTTCCTGATGAAAGTGGCAAACCAATCAGATGTACCAGCTATGGCCAAGCTTTATTTAGTCTTCCTGGCAGTAAGCTGAATTCAGCATATGCAGCAAATTGGTTCAGAATCTTCTACAAAGGACTGGATAATCCACTCTATTTCCCATTTACTGAATCTGAATCCTTTGAGAACCCAACTGCCTTCAGATTAGATAACTTTACCGATGACGACAGCACTCGGCATTTATACTCTTTAATGATTCGACCCGGCTTCCTCCCTGTTGGCATCAGCACCTCTAATAGAATTATCAAGCCAGGTTATGAATCTTACCAACCAGCCATAGCAGCTCGGCAATTTGGCCTAGGACAGGTCCCTCCCCACTTTCATATTCACCACTTGGTGGAGAGCAGAGCCGATCTGCCTGACGGTCTCACCAGTTCAAGATGCTACAGCATGTTTGATGACCTCCACATCCCAATACCAGCCGATCTGTCCTTCACCTCCTCATCAATTGACTTCAGCACATGGTGGGGAATGTGGAAAACACATGTATTCAGGAAAGCTCTGGGTCCTCGACTGCAGCAAATTGATCCTGAATATATAATCTCCGAGGAAGAGGTATGAATTCATGCATTTTGCTCTTTCCAGATCATCCATTCCTTTACCTGACCAATCTTACTCACCCTGTTTGCAGCAACAAGATGGTCCAGAGCTTATGACCAACAACGGGGAGCCATTCCACTTTCTTTCAGCTGCTCCTGATGTGCTCTTCTGCAAAGGATCACCATCAATGAAGAAAGTGATAATGACTATTCAGCCAGACTTACTTCAGTCAGCTTCCAAACGAAGACAAACTTCTGCAAGTGTTAGCCCCCCGAGTCTTAACCAAGAAAAGGAAGATGATCACGAGGCGCATTATCAAGAAACCAACACCAGCTTCCCCGAGTCCATCAGAGTCCAACACCAACCAGGTAATTCATCTTTTCTTAAACTTCTTCTTTATTGCATACACACACTCTGGTTGACTGTAATTCTATTTTCAGGACATGGCTGAAGACATCTCCAACGCAGAAAGTCCAGTACAACATGAGATGACTACAAATCCCAATATACTGATAGAGGCAAACGAAGGGCAAACTGACGCAATCAATGTTCTTGACGACGACACAAGCTCTATTAGGACGATCGCTCTTGAACCGCCCAATGCTTCTTCTTCAGAACAGGTAACATTACAAGAATCAATCCTGATCCAGCCGATAGCTTCATAAATGTATCTTGCTCTAACTCCAGATATATCCACAGGGCTTTGACATTTCAAGCTTGCTTTCCTTCGACCCGGTATCAATGGGTCTGACTGCCCCTGGAGCAAAAACACCATCTTCGCAGCAATCGGCTAATTTGGCACATCAGCTTCATCTCATCAAGGATCTGTTATCTGCTCCACTCACTGCTCTAGTTGGCGATTCCAGTGAAATAAAGAACATCTTCGAGCAAATAGAATCCCAACTCTCGGAGCCACTGCAAATCAAGCTTTGGCCAGCTAGCAATCTTCCATTCTTCCGGGTAGAAGTGAACAAAGCACAACAGAGAATAGAAGCATGTCGCTCTCAAGCTTCTCTGAAAAGCTGACATTGCTCAAAAGTGCAAGGCCCTTAACCAGAAGAAGGCAACTCTAGATACCAAAGCTGACATGTCTGCCAACAAGAAACGACTCGACCTCCTGAAGAAAGAACTGGAGAACTCGAAGAAAAGGTTCGTACCACCAAGAAGCTCATCCAAGCCGAGGAAACTTCCATCACAAACTCCGAACAGGAGACCCAGGAAATAGCCGAGCAGATACAAGCAGAGTTCGCAGAGATAAGCACCTTGAGCCGGCAGATAGTTACAGGCGATGACAAGGATGACGAAGCAATCATAGCAAGAGCAGACACCGTCCGCACAGAAGCCATCCACGCCATAGAAGAATTCCTGAACCAGTAGATAGGCTCAAGAAACAATTATTACTGCCTGTTAACCTGAAACTTGTCACTGTTCTAAAAACATCTTAAGTCATTGGTTACACATCGGCTGTTCTCGCTTCTCATATATATTTTTTTACTAGCCAACTCAACGTGTTGGCCTCTCATTCATTATTTTTTTTACCGGCCAACTCAACGTGTTGGCCTATCTCTCTTTTTCTTTTTTTTTACCGGCCAACTCAACGTGTTGGCCTATCTCCTTTTTTTTGTCGGCCAACTCAACGTGTTGGCCTATCTTAGTATAGCCAGATGGATCCCATCGGCTCTTGTTACTCGCTTTCCCACATGCTCGGGAAATACTTCTTGAGGTGTTGACCATTAACAGCAACAGGAAACTTGACACCGTCTAGCTCCTCAAGCATGTATGCATTCCCAGGTAAGACTTGATCAATCTTGTATGGTCCGTGCCAAGTCGGAGACCACTTGCCATATTTTCTATCTTTAGTTCCCAATGGCAATACTGCCTCCCAAATCAAGTCTCCAACCTGAAAATTCTTTGGCCTGACCTTCTTGTTGTACGCACGAGCAACTTTAGCCTTATTCTCCTTGATCTTCTCCAGCGACCAAAGCCTTAGCTCTGTCAGATCCTCCACATTATCGTTCATCAAGGCTGCATACTGTTCAGCAGATAGATCATTCTGGAACTCGACACGCCTTGATCCAGCCGTAATTTCCCATGGTAGCACAGCGTCTTGTCCGTATACTAAATGATACGGGGATGTCTTGGTGGATCCGTGACATGAAATACGATATGCCCACAAAGCCTCTGACAAAACCTCATGCCAGCGCCTAGGATATTCATCGATCTTTCTCTTTATGAGCTTGACGAGGCTCTGGTTGGATGCTTCAGCTTGTCCATTAGCCTGAGCATAATATGAAGATGATCTGATCAACTTAATTCCCATGTCATCGGCAAACTTCCTGAATTCCTCTGATATAAAAACCGACCCTCCATCGGTCGTAATAGTTTGAGGAATCCCAAATCTGTGAATGATATGCTCTTTGACAAAGCCGATCACATCTTTCGACGCTACTGACCTCATGGGCACTGCTTCTACCATTTTGTGAAATAATCTGTAGCAGCTAAAACCCATTGGTGACCCTTGCTAGACGACGGGTTGATCTGACCAATCATGTCCATGGCCCAACCTCTGAATGGCCACAGTTTGATGATAGGATTCATCACTGATGCTAGCACTATCTGAATTTTGCCAAACCTCTGACATGCCTGACATCCTTTGTAATATTTGAAGCAATCTTCAAGCATAGTGGGCCAGTAATAACCCGATCGCCTAATCAGCCACTTCATCTTATGAGCCGATTGATGAGTATCGCAGGCTCCTTCATGAACCTCATGCAAGAGCCGATTTGACTTTAAAGGTCCCAGACATTTAAGCAGTAGTCCTTCCAAGGTCCTGTAGAACATGTTATCCCCTATCAGAACATACTTCATGGCCTTGAGTCTTATCCTTCTGGGTGCCCCCCGAGTCGAATCCTTCAAGTAATTGAAGATATCGGCTCTCCAGTCTCCAGGTTCCAGAAACTGAACCTCTACGTCGACTCCATCGACTGTTTCTTTGTAGCCAGAATCCATCTGAGCCAAATCATTGGCTTCATTGTTCAGAGTTCTGCGTATCCAGTGGAAATTGATGTACCTGAATTGTGACATCAACTCACGGCACTGCATCCATATCGGAAAAAGAGCCTCGCTCTCACATCTATATTCTTCCGTGAGCTGAGAAATCACCAGCTTCGAATCTCCAAAAATTTCCACCGCTTCTGCACCAGCTTCAAGGAGCAGTTCCATCCCTTTGCAGACAGCTTCATATTCCGCCAAATTATTGGTGCACGGGGCAGTCATCCTGATGGAAAAGGAGTAAGTCGCCCCTCGAGGCGACACCAACAGAATTCTCACACCGCATCCATCATCACAAGCCGATCCGTCGAAAAACATAGCCCAAGCACGAATAAATAGTGCAGCAATATCCGTGCTGATCCTGTCTGCAACAAGATCCGCCAGTGCCTGTCCTTTAACTGCTTTTGCAGGCTGATACCGAATATCGAACTCTAACAATGCAAACATCCATTTTCCAAGCCGGCCTTTCAGGACAGGAGCCGACAGCATATGCTTTATGACATCCGATTTGCATATGATAATTGTTTCTGCCGAGAGCAAAATATGACGAAGCTTCGTACATGTAAAGAATAAGCAAAGGCAAAGCTTCTCAATTTCAGGGTACCTGGTCTCGGCATCTAACATGCGCCTGCTGAGGTAGAAAACCACCCTCTCCTGGCCATCGTGCTTCTGGACCAACACCGAAGCAATGGAAGTGACACCCACGGATAGGTACACGTAGAACGGTCTATCTTGCTGAGGAGGAACCAACACCGGAGGCTTGGACAAATATTCTTTAATTTCATCAAAAGCTTGCTGCTGTTCTGCCCCCCAGCGAAACTCATCATCGGATTTGATCTTTACTAAACCCATGAACGGTTCAATGCGCCCAGACAGATTAGAAATAAATCGTCTGACAAAGTTAATTTTACCGATGAGCTTCTGCAACTCTTTCTTCGTAGTTGGTGGCTTCATCGTCTTCACAGCTTCTTGACTTTTCAGGCCGATCTCGATTCCCCGTTCATGCACCAAGAATCCCAGAAATTGACCGGCCGATACTCCAAAGGCGCACTTCTTTGGGTTCATTTTAAGCCCAAACCTTCGAGTCCGCTCTAAAACTTGACGCAGATCTTCGAGATGCCCCCAGCTGATTTGGACTTGACCACGACATCATCAATATAGATCTCTACCAGTTTGCCGATGAGATCATGAAAAATGTAATTCATGGCACGTTGGTACGTTGCACCGGCATTTTTCAGTCCAAAGGTCATCACCAAATATTCGAACAAGCCGACTGCGCCTGGTACTCTGAACGCGGTCTTGTTCACGTCTTCTAAGGCCATGAAGATCTGGTTGTAGCTGGCATTACCGTCCATAAAACTCATCATCTTGTGGCCGGCAGCTGCGTTGATCAATGTCTCTGCAACAGGCATCGGGTACTCGTCCTTTGGCGTCGCTCTGTTGAGATCTCTAAAATCGACGCAGACACGCCATCGGCCATCCTTCTTTTGTACCGGTACCACGCTAGAGATCTATTCTGCATACCGGCATGGCCTGATGAACCCAGCATCCAACATCTTCTCCACCCCTTTCTTGACTTCCTCTAGGACTTCGGCCTTCATCTGACGTGCTCGTTGCTGAAACGGCCGAAACCCTTTCTTGAGCGGGAGCCGATGCTCGACAATGCTTCTGTCTAGACCGGGCATCTCAATGTAATCCCACGCGAAACAATCCCGGTACTCTTTCAGTAGTGCAATCATCTCCTCTCGCAAGACCGGATTCAACTTCTTGCTGATAAATGTCGGTCGTGGCTTATCCCCAGGACCGATGTCAACCTCTTCCAAATCATCAGCTGACGTGAACCCGTATCCTAGTTTGCTGTCGTCTGAAAAACCAGCTGCGAACGCAGGCGAGTCTTCGTTATCCACAAGGTCAGCAGCAAACACAGGGAGATGACAAGAAAAATTATTTGGCCAACCGCATGGGCTGGCCGCTTCTATACTTCCACTATCATCCAAATCCAAACAAACAGTGAGTGGCCAACTGCTGGAGCAGGCCATCGTATGTACATGATGTAACATTTTCAACCCCGAAAAAGGATTTTTCTATTTTTCGGGGCCGATCGCTGGGACCGGCCTCTCTATTTCTATTACACCCCGTAGCATGCCAGGATGTTTTTACTCTGTGAGACCAGTGGATAAGACCAGCCTCAGTCCATTTTTTGTTGCCTCGATCCGATCACAATCTTCCAGGGCGATCCCTGAGATCGGCTCTTGTCCTTCTGCGTCCCAGGCATTCATATCTGCAAGCGAGACTTCTCTGGAATCGTCTGCAGGGATGCACTGTGGAAGGGATACAGCAGTTGGCATGAATCCAGTCCCTCCCAAGCAGTACTGTGTATGTACTCTTGCTGTTGACGATGAAGAACGATGTTGGCATAGTCTTGCGACCCACTGTCAGCTCCACATTAAGGACCCCCATTGCCTCTAATGGTTGTCCGTTGAAGTCGTTGAGCATCACGTTGGTCTTAATTAGGTCGGCAGAAGAACGTTCCAACCGGCGCAGCACTGAATATGGCATCAGGTTGACTGCAGCGCCGGTGTCGACCAACATCCTGTTGACGGGTTTGCCATTGATGAAGCCCTTGAGATACAGCCCTCTCAAATGTTTGTAGCTTTTTTCCTTTGGCTTCTCGAAGATGATCGGCTGTGGGCCCAGATCCAACTGTGCAACAGGTAAATCCTCCGGCTGGGGTGCCCAGAATTCTGACGGGAGCACGAACACCATGTTCACATCAGCCGATGGCTTCTCATCGGCTTTTGTCTGCTTGGGGCGCCACTCTTTTCTTGGAGGGCGCCTCTCCTCCCTTCGCGATCGCTTGACCTGTTCCGCAAGATCCGGACACGCCTTCCTCAGGACGTCGAGGTACTTTGCCTCTGCCTCTTCCAGATTACGCAAGCGCTGCACTCTGCGCTTCTGTGACCGATTAAGCCCGTCAGGACACCACCGTGGGCGATGGTACCTGTCTTCTTCTTCCGGCTCGGAATCACCCCTGGATGACCGCTGGACGTGATCATCGTGACGCACCTTGGAACCCAAGCGCCGGAACACTGATGTTTCGCCTGGCTGGCGTGCCCGAGGCCTGCACTCCAAGCAATCATCTATGGTAGGCAATCGGCTCATGCCGGAATTCCAACAGTACCTGAAGAACGGGCAATGCCAGTGGTCGCGTACAGCCTGGCGCCTTCCCAGCGTCCTCCCTGTGCGGTACTCGTACTCCTCTTCTTCCGATTGATATCGGCGACGCAACTTGTGCTGATATTCATACTTTTCCAGAAGCCGATCGGAAGCAGGAAGCTGGTTACGAATGTGACGCACTTGCTCTTCAGTAATATGCTGTCGCCCTAGTTCATCTTGACCCTGGGGCCGTTTGCCAGAAACAGCATCTCTCCTTTGCTTGTCATGACGGCGTACGGGCCCCGCCATGTTGATCTGGAATGAAAAATTCTGGCCCGTAGGAGTGAAGTCCGACAACTCTACCACGTTGGCTTGTGGGAAGGGCTTCGTGTCAACCTTCATCGTGTGTTGAGCCAAAATTAATCGGCCTTGCTCGATAGCCGATTGGATCTGACGACGCAGTTCCTTACATTCACCCGTGGCATGAGTGAACGAGTGGTGCCATTTGCAGTACAGTCTCCCCTGCAACTCTTGTGCCGTCGGTAGCTTGTGATTCTCTGGGAGCTTCAACTGTTTTTCTTTGAGGAGTAGATCAAATATCTGCTCTGCTTTGGTCACGTCGAAGTCGAAGCCCTTCACAAACCCCTGCTGTTTGATCCACTTGCACGAGACAGGGTTTGCCCCCTGAGTCCACTCTGCCACAGCCACTTCTTGCTCCTCACCAGAGTCATCAGATTCATCCACCTGGGCCATGTTCACATGGCACTTAAACTTGTTCTGGTACAGCTCAGGATGATAAAGCTCGTATGCCGTAAGCTTCTGCACCAGGTGCGCCAGAGATGTGAACTCCAGCTGGAAAGCCAGATCCTTGATCGGCTTAGCGAGCCCCAGAACAGCCAAGTCGACTGCCTCCTTCCCTGTGATGCGCGATGAGTAGCATCGGTTCTTGACCTCTCTGAAGCGCTGTATATACTCTGACACAGTCTCTCCTCGCTTTTGCCTGACTTGGGCGAGCTCGGCAATTCCAGCTTCAGCAGCCTCTGAGTGATACTGGGTATGGAATTGATCTTCCAGCTGCCTCCAGGTTCGAATTGAATCTGGAGCCAACGACGCGTACCATCCAAAAGCTGGGCCTGTAAGAGATTGGCTGAAGAACCAGACCCACAGCGGATCCGATACTGAGATCATCCCAAGCTGCGTTAAGTATCGGCTCACGTGCTCTATGGAGCTGGCTCCTTCTGACCCGTTGAACTTGGTGAACTCAGGGAGCCGATACTTGGGTGGCAATGGGATCAAATCGTAGTCACCTGGATATGGCTTGGAATAGCCGATCGCTTTCCTCTTGGGCAGGATGCCAAACTGGTCTCTCAGTATTGCACTGACCTGCTCCACACTAAGGACTCTTGGGGCCGATGGCTCAGCACTCGGCCCAGTAGCGTACTTTGCCAGCCATGCTTGTTTCTCCGCGTCTGCTCCAGAAGCTCCTGGGTTTACCATCTGCACCGAGCGTGCTGGACTGACACTGTCAGGGATGTAGGCGCACGTGTAGCCGTGCGGGATCTCCTTGGGTGGCTCGGTGAGGAATTGGCCTTCTCCAGGATCACCGCCGATCTTGTGGACGACGTAGATCGGCGCGCTCTGTGGTTTTGGAGCCGCAAATGAGAACGGCAATTGCGGCCTAGAATGTAGTGCAGCTTCCTCTGCGTGACCCCCCAGGGTTGGTCCCAATGGAGAGTACTGGTTCTTGATTATCTCTTGGATGACACGATGAGCTACGCGCTCGAGCTCATTCATCAGGCTCTGAGAGTGCCGATGAAGCGTATGGGCCACCATGTAGTTCATCTCCTGAC